>NC_067239.1:17438667-17742239 GCF_019924925.1 Ctenopharyngodon idella | reverse complement strand
CAGAATAGCCATTCTAAAAATATTATTTCCCCCTGAACAGTATTAAGGAAATGTCAGTTGAATGTTACATACTGCATGGATGAGAGGGTGAAAATGGCCAAAAATAAAGAGGATTAGAAGTGCCAGAAAAATACAGTTTGTAATTTTACATTGAAATAACAATAAAATACAAATTATAATAAATAATTAATACATAATTGAATAACAAAAAATACAAATTATATTTGTATGACCTTATATAAAAAAAACAGCACATGAATCTCTGTGTGATTCTTCTTCAAAGATCAGCATTCTAAATTTTACCAGTTGATTTTCCTGCATGTACCTGTGCTTGCTCGAGTTTCTCTTCCACCTCCTTTTTACACCCCTCTGTGTTCTCTAGTTTCTCTAACTTTCTCTCCACATCCTGCAGCCAGATTTCCACTGCCTTTAGCGCCTCCTCGAATGCCTGGTACTCCTGCAGTCTACGGAGTTGACTCCTGGCCCCTTGTAGCAAAGCCTCATGTTTTGAGAGCAACTCTGCTGCCACATTATTCCCCGATCTAGATCCTCTCTCTGTTATAGTGAGAGAGGACTGACACAGGCGTTCAAGAGATGCCCTATGACAGAAAACATACAGCTAACTTACATTTAATCATGACTTACATTGTGAACATTCTCACATGCTGTTACACATGCTACCTCATAAACATGCAGACAGGCTGTCCATATGTACCTCCTCATCAGCAGCTCTCTGTGGATTTCCTCCACTCTTCTCAGCTCTTCTGAGCAGTCGGGGGATGCAGGCTGACTCTCACCCCACAGAGGAGCATCTGTCTTCAGTCTCACCTCCAGCTGTTGCAGCCAGTTGCTCAGCTCCACCACACATGCTTCATACCTTAATAAGTTCAAATACACTGAATTTACCTTAATCTGACAGACTGGATTTAATTTCCATTCACAGTACAGTACATAGATGGTTAAATAGGACATTGTCCCACTATAACAATTCTACAATAAATTACTACATTATAGGCTACGCCTAGAGTATTGTGATAGAGGTAATACACAATTATGAACTGGAAACATCCTGTTGATGTTATATATAAAGATCAGTCTTACTATGCAGTATATTTTCAATATGTTTATTTTATTCAACATTCATGCTTTTTTGTTGTTCAGTGATAGAATCAAACTCATAAATAAGTAAAAAATGTCAAAAATGCCTGCTTATGACCAAAAAAAAGTTTATATTTATATTTGTATTATATCTATGTAATTGTTGATACAATTTGTATAAATTACCCAAAAATTCCAAATAATTCCCTTTAATTCCCATAAAGTTTCCAACTTGGAATATTTCCAAAATTACTCAACTTAACTTCCCATGGAAAGTTACTGGAAAGTTTCCGGAAATGCTCTGCTCCTTTGCAAAGCTAGTCCCCATCGTACATCTCAATATACTGCCTATAGCAGTCAATCTCAACCAGTGAATATTCGACCAAACTTCCAGGGGGGGCCCCAATAAGTCTTAAAATGATTGAAATTTAGTTAACATAATCTTAATTAAAAAGCACACTAAAAATAAAGATGTACAACATTAAACTGACATCATATCATTGAGTTCATTTGAGTTCATGAAGTACCAGAGGTATATTTTTATTTAAAGGAGGGCCTTTGAATATCGTCTTGAGGGGCTTTCGCACCAAATAGTTCTAGGAACTTAGTTCTAGGAACTAGCCAGTAGGATAGTTCCCCAAGAACTAATTTCTCCCCCAGGCCATGTTCCTGGTTGCATTCGCACTGGGAATAGGAACTGTGAAGCTGCCCGCTGTCCGCGTCTTTAAGCACGGCATTTACAAAAGCTAAAAACCGATGGATGGAAGACGCCGTGATCTCATGGGTTTCGTGACGCGACTAAATAAGCAAAAAGTGGGGCTAAGAGATGAAATCTCCTATGACAGCTTTCAGTATTACATATCATCGAGGCAGAGAAAAGAACACAACCCTGCAGACAACAGGCAAATGTCGTTATCATTGTTTTCCATGTTCGTGAAGTAAATATGTTTACATGGCTTTTTAAAAATGGAAGGTGCCGGTGTTTGACATGCGTTTGACCAATCAACGTACCCTCACGTCACTCATAGTTCCTATAGTGCTGGTTTAGACCCTACTCTGAAGTAGGAGCTAATTCAGTTCCCAAAAGGGAGTTCCTAGAACTAAAATCGTTCCTAGTTCCTGCGGTGCGAGCACGGCAAAATCCGGGTACTTCAACCAGTAGTTCTAGGAACTATGAAAAGGTTCCTCCGGTGCGAAAGCCCTGGACAAAGTTGACAAAAGAACCACTGATCTAAAAAAGATTTAAAAGATGGAAATCATATTTGTTAGTTCTCAACACAATATCATAATTAAGTGAACAGGGGGGAATTTATAATCATTTCACTACTTTGATTTGAGCAGATGTTACAGTTTCTTACCATTTGCACAGGTGGTACACACTCCTAACATGAAAAAACTGATTGATTATTTATTAATAAATATTGCAGATGTTTCTTTTTCCCCCCAATTACCATTGCTTTGTGAAATTCCACAGACGAAAGTCAGTGGGATTGGATGTGACAATTCAAATGATAAAGGAATAATGATGATAAAATAAACTATTCTGTCGGCTAGCAAACGAACCAGCCCTAAATAACTGTTTTCCAATCATAATTTGATAATATTGAAGTTGTTCAATATTATCAATTACCGCATTGTTGCTAAGTTAAAAATCTCCGCCTACACAGAGGTCACTGTCGAAAGATGCTTCTTATTGGTCAGTGCTGCAAATGTGTATATTAAATTTCACCAAACCCGACACAATTCGCACAGGGAAACCGGAAATTCATCGTGACAATTCCCACTACACTAGTCACTATGTGACTACACCTTTATTGCCCATCGTCTTAGGCTCCATCCTGTTGGACATTTTTGACATTTTGTAAATGATCAATAAAGTTTTATAAGTGCCTGAGCTTAGATTGCAGGTTTGAAAGCACTACTTACCCGTTTAATAGGGAGGCACTTTCTTCCAGGGATCGTATGCGATGTCTGCACTCCATAACAAATGTATCCAAAGCATACTGACAAGAGTCCAGTTGCTCCTGTATGCCTCCAGTCCCACCCTTAGTGAGATGCAACAGGAGTCTCTCTCCATCCTCACACACCTGGGCCAAGAGCTCCTCACCCTCCATGACTTCCTCTACTGCAGTCTAATAATGAGGGGATAACTGAATTGTATTACACGAGGGACAGAATGAACCACTGTTATTATTAATAATGTTAAATAGCTCTTAATCCCAAACTTCAAATCCAAAATAATCCCCTATTAGATTGAGGTCTGAAATGGTTCTTTATTTTTTTACTACTGATTAGTAGTAGCCTTATTGCTTTGCTCTGGTGCAATGTTTCATTACATGGCTGAGTCATTTGTTGTATGACGCTACCTTGAGTTTTTGTTGCTTGGATGAAATAGTGACAACATCTCCTGTTTGCTCAAAGCAGTCCTCTATTCCAGCCCTCAACTCAGAGAGCCAACGGTGAAAATCATGTGCTTTCTCTAGTAGAAGGAAAGACAGAGAGAGAATGACAGTCCATAAGAAGAAATGTATGTGAGCTGTTGCTGCATGCGGCCAGATGGACTGTGTAGGTGTGTATGGAACAGCTCTCTGTTGTCTTAGTAACCAGCCTCAACCAATTCCACCGGGAACTGTCATAATGTCAGTGGGAGAGGTAGCATCTGAGGCACAGGTGTGTGGCAGTCATGCTTTTAGGGAGTGCCGTGCAGAATCATTTCAAACAAACATAAATAAATAAAATATCTATTATCAACTATTCATGAGCCACTTTAATGGTAGGTGGCTTTAAAATCCCATCTATAGTCTTAACTGACACTTACACTACTGTTCAAAAGTTTTTTGTTTTTTTTAAAGCGAGAAAGAAAGAAATACTTTTATACAGACACTGAAGACTGGAGTAATGACTGCTAAAAATTCTGCTTTGCCATCACAGGAATAAACTGCATTTTAAAATATATTAAAATACAATATATATTACTGTAAAAAATCTTACTGAATTCAAACTTTTGAAAAACAGCATATATATATATAGCTAATATATATATATATATATATATATATATATATATAAAAAAATATATATATATATATATATTAGTGCTGTCGATCAATTAAAAAATTAACTAATTAAATCACACATTTTTTCTGAAAACATTGATTTTTTTTTTTATATTTTTAATTAATATTGTAATAATTTCACATATTCTCTAAATTAATGTAGAAACAACTTAAAGACAGTATATTTTAAATATTTGTTTAATGGCATCTTTTTATGAATGAAGGCCAGTATCACTGATACTAATACTGGTACTGATGTCTCTAAGAAATTGATTTTTTTAAACATTAATTATAGACATTCATCATTACAGTATAACTAAATTATCAATTTCAACATTTATTAGGCTTTAAAAAATAACTTTTAATTTAAGTAACTCAAAACAATCTTCACATAAACCCATTGTAATAAATATCATATTTACCTGTGGCCTTCCTACCTGTCTAACAGGTAGGAAATATACAGAAATTGAATAAAGTTATAAAACACTTTACAGTCTTCACTGCATAAATTATAAATTAAATATAGATTAATCCTTATTAAAGCTACAATTTTCTCTGTTACCTTTGTTCTTTGATTAACATTGATTAACATTTAATTAACATAGCAAGTCTTTCTGTGCACAAGAGTCACACAGACACGACATTCACAGAGAGTGCATTCTCGTTTGTCTTGTGCCGCTTGAATGGTTTAAAAGCATTTGCGTGAATAAGAGCATGATCATATAATGTAATGCTAGCCAAATTATGACGGAAAAAAGGATGCTGCGTAATTTGCGTTAAATATTTTTAATGTGTTAATCTGAAAAAAACAATCGCATACGTTAACGCGCTAATTTTGACAGCACTGATATATATATATATATATATATATATAATTAATTCATTTATTTAAATTCACTCACCATTGAAGCGCTGCAGTAGAGCATCCTGAAGTGACCCCAGGATCTGGCTGCGGCGTTGTGTCACTTCCTCATTCCTCTTGACCAGGCTGGAGACAGCATCACCCAACAGGGTCAGGTGCTGAGTTGGGTATGCTCTACACAGTGCCCTGAGAGACTCACTAGCGACATCCAGACTCACCTCCAACTGTCTCTGTGACTTCTCAACCTCCTAAAAGACCAGGGTGGAATATACAGGGTATTTAGTTTTTGAACTGTGAAATGAACTGGGTTGGATATATTTCCATCAAGAAATTTTATCAATATTTGGCTTGTGGAGTGTGTACCAGATTGCACATGATTAGACTACATTTATACTTTCTTCGCCTACTTTGCAGAATCCTACCTCTATATTTAAGTCATATATTTAGTCAATTCACTAACCTTGATCTTAACAAAATTCTCTGGGTCAGAGGATGTTGAAAACTCTGATAGTGAGCCCTCAGAGGTCTTCAGCTGCTCTGAAATCTGGGAAATTAGGTCTTGAAGCTGCTGCCTCTGGGAGTTGAAGTCTTTATACATGCCTTTGGTCTGTTCGTACACCTCTGAAGCATGGGAAATCTGCTTTCTCAGATCTGCAGCCATCACCTCAAAAGGCCAAAAACAAATACTAGGTTTTCCAGTCACCATAACTAGTGGTGTGTTTTTATTCTCTTTACATAGTAGATAATAGAACATAACTTATCACAACAAATGTCATAACTACTGCTGATGATTACCTGCAGTTCAGTGTGTGTGTGCTGGGTTTTCATCAATTCCTGTAGCTCTGTCATCTTCTCTTGCAAGGTCTTCAGTTCATCCTCCTTATTGTCCAACTCCAGCTGTACAAACACAGAAATGAAGGGAATTACATATTTTGGTATTTTATCACATTATGTTACCTTAACAAGGTTAGATTTGGCTTAGCTAAATGGATCTAACCTTGAACTCAGTTAGACGCTCCTCCATGTCATGAGTGGAGAGGAGACTGGCAGCTCCCTCACTGAGCTCACAGACAGAGATGGCACTCCAACACTCAATGTCATTGGCCATTTTATTAATGTCATTCCACAGCTCAAGAGAGCGAGTGTATAGACTGATGTTTGCATCCATCCTCTCAGAGATCTGCACAATAATGAACATTGGCCATAAATAATATGGTGTAAATAATAAGAAGATCACAGTTAAAAGAGGAGTCGCATTCCTTATTCTGATGGTAAAATGACTTTATATATAATATAAAATGACTTAATATGTAATATAAATTATATAAAAATATACATGTATACATGTAAATATTTTTATAATACATGTGTGTGTGTATTTATTTATATATACATGATAAATATACACAGTACACACATAAATTATGTAAACAAACTTTTATTTTGGATGCGATTAATTGCGATTAATCATTTGACAGAACTTATTTATTTATTTATTTTATTTATTTATTTGTGTGTGTGTGTGTATGTTTGTTAGCTTTCATCAATACCTCCCCTTTTTATCTGTTTTTTTTTCCTTTTCCCACCCAGAATGTATCATAAAAAAAGATTAATAAATCATAAATAATGAAAGACAAAAATACAATAATTATATGATAACCAATAAATGGTCGATATTATAAATAAAGGAAAATACAACACAGGAAAATAACAAAAAGTTGCAATTAATAAATAAATAAAGATTTCAATTCATTTCCATATCACATAAAGCCAGTTCTCATTAACTTGTTACATAGTCATTTGCAGGAGCAATCATTCTTAATGACTAATTCCAGTACAAAAATGAGCATGTTTACATGCTTGCAGCTTGACAATAGGAAATGCTTCCTCTTGTTAGATAAATCCCTGCTCAAGTTATTTCATAAAGTGTTGGGGACTAAGCCGAACATACCAAATAAATGAAGTATTAAATGCACTCACATCCAGCCACTGATCAACAATGGCATCCATCTCCGTTGTGACATTTTCACTCTGAATGCTTTCATCTGGAAGCTTCTTTAACACATTGGTGAGGCGTTTGCCTGAACCAATGAGCTTATTCAGGTCCCCCTTAGTGGTTGCCAGCTCCGGCCTCACCGCTTCCAGCTGCGCAAACAGAGATAACAATATTACCTGTGTGCTTGTTATCACAATTGTAATCTGATGTTTAAAAGGTGGCACACACTGAGGCACTAACCCGTGACAGAGCTCTACGGATGTCCTCGGGGTTGTGTGGGTCCGACTGGGCCAGAGTGATGGCATGAGCTCTCTCTACGACCGAGCTGATCCTGGTTCTCATGGTCTGGTATTCCCTACAAAGCTCCAGCAGGTTTGCACAAAGGTCATGGCTGTATGGAGACAAACACGAGCAGCCAAGTCTCAGATTTTAGGCATGAACTGAGGGAAACATCAATAGTATCAATAGAAATACGCAAACACACACTGCAGTCATGGCAATAGCTCAAAACACTCTTCCCTTTCTTCAGTTTCTTTAATCCAAAGCATAATCTATTTAGAGATTCACCCACGTATGCATCAAACAGCGCACACACAATAAACCACATTTAAATTGCATTTAAACATGGCAACAGTCAAAACCTGTCAAAACATCCATCCATCAACGCACTGGCCCAGTCCAGCCTCTCCCTCCCATAAGTCATCCATATCAAGTTCAATTTGACAAACCATTTATCTATCCAAACACACCAAGTTCCAATGAGAACTTAGTGTACAGTCTAAGACTTGGATACCGTAGAAATATACTCACTCCTCCACAATAATCCCCCTAATCCTCTCCCAGGTGGACTGGACCAAGGCTACATCCCGTTGGGCTTCGCCTGCCAGCTCAGAGTCTCTGTGGGCCAGTTGTTCTCCTTTTTCTCCCAACCACAGCTGACTGTGTTGTAGGGCTTGTAGCTCTTCCTCCAACTGCTTCAGCAACCACAACCTGACAAACACGTAGAAAATTATTAAAACAGCAGAGCACAAAATATACACCGATCAGGCATAACATTATGACCACTGACAGGTGAAATGAATACCACTGATTATCTCTTCATCATGGCACCTGTTAGTGGGTGGGATATATTAGGCAGCAAGTGAACATTTTGTCCTCAAAGTTGATGTGTTAGAAGCAGGAAAAATGGGCAAGTGTAAGGATTTGAGAGGGTTTGACAAGGGCCAAATTGTGATGGCTAGATGACTGGGTCAGAGCATCTCCAAAACTCTTGTTCCCGGTCTGCAGTTGGTCAGTATCTATTAAAAGTGGTCCAAGGAAGGAACAGTGGTGAACCGGCGACAGGGTCATGGGCAGCCAAGGCTCATTGATGCACGTGGGTAGCGAAGGCTGGCCCATGTGGTCTGATCCAACAGACAAGCTACTGTAGCTCAAATTGCTCAAGAAGTTAATGCTGGTTCTGATAGAAAGGTGTCAGAATACACAGTGCATCGCAGTTTGTTGCGTATGGGGCTGCACAGCCGCAGATCAGTCTGGGTGCCCATGTTGACCCCTGTCCACCGCCGAAAGCACCAACAGTGGGCATGTGAGCATCAGAACTGGACCACGGTGCAATGGTAGAAGGGGGCCTGGTCTGATGAATCACGTTTTCTTTTACAACACGTGGATGGCCGGGTGAATGTATGTCGCTTACCTGGGGAACACATGGCACCAGGATGCACTATGGGAAGAAGGCAAGCCAGTGGAGGCAGTGTGATGCTTTGGGCAATGTTCTGCTGGCGAACCTTGGGTCCTGCCATCCATGTGGATGTTACTTTGACACGTACATTGTTGCAGACCATGTACACCCTTTCAAGGAAACGGTATTCCCTGGTGGCTGTGGCCTCTTTCAGCAGGATAATGCGCCCTGCCACACAGCAAAAATGGTTCAGGAATGGTTTGAGGAGCTCAACAATGAGTTTGAGATGTTGACTTGGCCTCCAAATTCCCCAGATCTCAATCCAATCAAGCATCTGTGGGATGTGCTGAACAAACAAGTCCGATCCATGGAGGCCCCACCTTGCAACCTACAGGATCTGCTGCTAACATCTTGGTGCCAGATACCACAGCACACCTTTAGGGGTCTAGTGGAGTCCATGCCTCAACAGTCAGGGCTGTTTTGGCAGCAAAAGCAGGACCAACACAATATTAGGAAGGTGGTCATAATATTATGCCTGATCGGTGTAAGTCTGCAATCATTACAATAAAATTACAAAACATTACATTTACATTTGCCCAAAGTAATCAAGTCCACATTTTTGGCACGTAAAACATAACTTTTATACCAAAATAACCGCACAGTGTTAACATTTTTAATACATCAGACAGTTACCTAAAGACAAGTAATGTAAAGAAAACATAAGTGCCTGTACCTCTGTTGAAAGGCCTGTATGGTGGCCTCTGTAGGCCACGGTATATTGGCTCTGTCCTCCAGCTTTGCCAGACTCCGAAGTAGCAGCTCCTTCCGTCCCCTAAAGGAACTCCACATGGTCGCTAGTGCCTCTGCCTCACTCTGCTTTGTCCCAATGCTCCTCTGAAGCACCTGCACGCTCAACGCAACATCATCCACCAGCCCTCTGCAGGACGTTCTTTCCTCCTCTGCCCCTTGTAAATGAAAGTGTGCCTTGTTTAGGATGATATCCAGGCTAATGGCATGCACCTCCAGAGATGCTAACTCCTTGGCAAGGTCCCCCAGTTCTTGATTTATGTCCCTGACTTTGGATTCATCCCAGCTCCCTCTTCCTTCAACCTCTTCCTGGAATGTCTGTAGAGAGGTTCTGGCTTTATTATAAGTCTTATAGAAGTCTTTTAGTTTGAGTAGTGCTTCATCTCGATGCTCTACTAAACTCTGTGCTTCACTAAAGAGTTGAAGACAGTCCTCCTTCCTGGTCTGGAGGTGCTGCAGGTCTTTTGGGGATATAGACGGGCTCAGGGCAGCTAGATGTGGCTGTAAGGACTCCAATAACTTTTCTTGTGTCTGAAGGGATGTCTTGTCCTCCTTTAGACCATCGAAGAAACCAGATAATTATATATATTTTCAATTAAGACATAAATAAAAGAATGATGATTGGATGATAAAATGTAAAGACATAATGTACCTTGGTTTTGGATTCAGCAGACTGGAGATCAGTGATGCTGACTCTGCAGGTGCTTTGAATGTGCCTGAGGAAGTTCTCAGTCCACTGAGTCAGAGCAAGTGAGACCTGACTGAACTGCTCCAACTGAGCAAGATGGGACTGAAGTTCCTGAATCCTGAAAATATAAAATGGGTCAACACCTACCCATCAAGTTAAAGGTACACTACGTAACTTTATTTTGTTCAAAATGTACAAAATCTATATAATGAGCAAGTACATCATGAATCCATCTTCCAAACCGCGTTTTTGTCTTATCCTGAATCACTGCAGTACGCCTATAATAAGTGTTTACATTCTGACTATTTTAGACCTGGCAGGATGACAACCACTGCGGAGTAGCTCAGTACCTGCGTGACTCATCATATAGCTCTGGCTACTATGTTCTTCCATAAGACGTGTTAAGTTTCATTTATTAACCGCTAGAGTGCCAAAAGTTACATAGTGTACCTTTAAACATTCAAGGAATACTTGTAATGCAAATGAAACAATGTAAAACATGCAGTGAGAAACGTAATTCACACAAAATTTTACACAATTAGACCTGCGTGACTTTCTTAACCCTAATTGGGTGTTTGGGGTCTTTTCCTTTGTTAAAAAACATGGTTCCCTTCATCTGAGTGGCATTAAATTTTTTTTGATCACTTTTTTTTTTTTTTTTACATTATCTATCTATATACACACACACACACACACACACACACACACACACACAAAAGCTGGGCTTGATTCGGTTGTTGAAAGTATGTAAAAAAAAAAAAAAAAAAAAAAAAAAGAAAAAGTCACAGTCTGGGGTCATATTGACCCCAATTGAAAATGAATGGAGAAAAAAAAAAAGAGAAAAATTAGTTTTTAATTTTTCATTTGTCAAAAAAAAAAAAAAAAAAACACTAAATCCAGCATAAATCTGAAAATTTCCACTCATAAATGAAGGCCTGGTACTAGAGCACAAATGCAATGTGTTACCATATACATAAGCAGATTTACAGGAGTAAAGAGTGAACACACACCTGTGTGTGTGTGTGATCATGTTCGTTCACTCTTTACTCCTGTAAATCTGCTTATTGCAGATTTCTTTTTTGTTGGATTTATTTACTTTTTTTAAATTAATTTCTTACTCTGAAGTGAATTATTTTTATAAATTATTTTACAAAAGCTGTTATAAGAGCAGTTAGCTACATCCAGAAAAATGAATGGATCTCTATGGGCCTTTGCTGGATGTATATGGTAATTACACTTTTTTTTCTAAAACTGTATTTCCTACAGATTTTCTCTAACCAGCAGATGGCAGAATTCTGCCCCTAACACCTCATATTTACATTTGATCATTATTAGTGTTTTTTTTTTGTCATAAAAATTTAATATTTCATATGCATGCTAATGGTGTAGTTGAGGAATTTTGCAGTAAATAGGTAAAAAAGAACTTAATACATATAGATGAGAAGTAAAAAAAAAAAGAAAAGAAGAAAAAAAAAATCTTACTGTCCCCAAACCTTTGAACAGTAGTGTAAATAAACTTTAGTGAACCATGATTTACTACTTGCTAATGCTAGTCAGAGACAGGTGCTATGGGAAGCATTCCCATTTTAGACAAATTTTGATTGCATAAAAGTTTGTATATGCCCCTTAGTATAAGATGAGTCATTAACATTTTTAGTCTATTTTTTCTGGGAGAGAAAGAGACAAAATTTTAAATGTGTATATTTTAGGAGCACATCAGCAAACAGATGACAAGGACAAAAAAATATAAATTATTACCTGAGTGGTATATTAGTACTGAGAGAACACCACCTCTCTTCCAGGCTACAGTGAAGATCTCTAAGCTCTGCGGTCCTTTCCTCTGAGGCTGAGGAGTACAGAGACTCTGCTCGGGTCTCCAAACTTTCCAACAAAGACTCCTGAGAGGGAACTTCTGACTGCACGTCCTGGTACATCATAAAAAAGATGTAATTGGTTCTTTGCCATTAAAGTCATAGTGTCACAAATTGTTTTTGAGAGTTTTAAATGAGTGATGGTAATTCAAACCATAAACATTAAACAAAGAACCAAGGATGTGGAAAATGAAAACACCCAAAATACCCTTCGGACTTCACACTCACCTGCAGCATCTGAAGCTGGCTTTGTAGCTTCACATTGTCTGTGGTCAGGTAGGGAGAATCTGAACTGCATAGAGTTTCACACCTGTTCAACCAGGACTGCAGAAGTGAAAGATCTCTCTCACATCTAAAAATCAGGCAGACAAAACATTGTTTTTTTATATTACAATCTTTTAAGTAACAAAAAAAATCACTTTCATTTTAGTCAACATGCATTATGTAACAAATAAATATGCAAACACATGCCTTTGCCACAGAGTCAACAGGTTCTCCAGTTTTGATTGTTTTTCAGTGGCTTGCTGGGTATATAATTTGTGAGCTTGCTGAAGGTCAGCCACTGCTTTCTCCATCCGTCCCCCATCAGACAGCCTCCTCCAGCCCAGACTCAGAGACATCAGCCTGGGCCCCAGCTGCTGTAGACGCTGCACTACATCCTGAGAATGAAGGAAATAAATGGTACACTAGTGGCCTCAAATGCCTTTTACAATCATATTTTTAAAGGCAACAGTTAAGTGAAACTTGTAGTATATGGTCTTTAAATGGGGTTATGCGCAACAAACTTCTGTATTCTATAAAACAGGTCTCATTGCTTCCAGTTCAGGTCTTTTGTATGTGCTTCAATGGATATGATACTTTCAAAGGAGTGAGCAAAGATGAGCATAACCGATGTCCATCGCATATGTAGTTTGATATCTAAAAGTTTTTTTTTTTCTTTTCTAACTAACATTTAGATATTTAAATAGCATAAAACATCAACAATAAAAAGAACTAGCTAGGTGCAAGAAGATGCAATGAGAACTGTTTTCCTGTTTGTTCATGTGACATTCGGCATAAAGCCTATAGGGCATTTTATACTAATTGCCCCCTGGCTGAATGTGTGGATTATTTCATGCAGCCCTTCAAGTGTAAATAGTTTATCCTTTAATCCGGTCTGCAAATTGATTTTTACTTTCTGCATTTTGGTTTGGTCTTCGTTACCCTGCAGTTCTCTTAGGATTACTAAACAGCAGTCAATATATTTTTCCACATGGCTTATTATAATAGCCCTAAAACACAAAAACAAAACTGAAGCTGTATCCTAGGAGATGGCAACAAACAGACATGCTGCATCTAATCCAGTCACTTAATTTTCATTTATCTGAAATAAAATGTAGTATTTATAAATATCATACTGCACATGTGAACTGATTTTTATGTATTTTAGTCATTCTTCATTATGATCAACTTTTGATCATTACAAAACTATGATGTGATGATTGTATATACTGGTATTTGTTGAAACTCCGAAGACCACCTGGCTAGTGGCCCCCAATTTGAGTTTTACACCCCTGGTCTAGATAATATATACAGTATGGTATGGAAATTGATTTATTTAGGTCTTTAAGTTGTCTGTTCCAAACACATGTAATACTAACCATATGTTCATGGAGAGTTTTATATGTTCTTGATGCTGATGTACAGGAAGTAACTGGTATGTTCAGTTTTTCCTGTAGTCCATTCAGCAAACCTTCCACCTAAGATGCGTGAAAACATTAAATAACACACATCCAACATCACTTGAATAATATATCAGATCAGAGTAGCACAGAGAGCCATGTACAGTGCTCAGTGTAAATGAGTACACCCTCTTTGAAAAGTAACATTTTAAACAATATCTCAATGAACACAAAAAACAATTTCCAAAATGTTGACAAGACTAAGTTTTATGTAACATCTGTTTAACTTATAACATGAAAGTAAGGTTATTAATATAACTTAGAGAACAAAATTTTCAGTTTTACTCAAATTATGGTGATGCAAAAATGAGTACACCCCACTGAAAGTCTACATTTTAGACTACAAATGTCTAATTTAACAAGAATTCAACCACAGGTGAGTCTAATTATTCATTACACAGGTGTCCAGCAGACGGTTGACTATAAAAGAGTGTTAAAACTCCTTCCCATTTCATGCTGTCAGCAATGGCACCACATGAAAGAGAAATGTCACAAGACCTGAGAAAGAAAATCATTTCTGTATATAGTGAGCACTGTATATAGTGTTACCTCATTGAGATCTTGGGTAAATTGTTTTGTATTTTTCAAACTAGAGTGAAGCTCTGCCTCTCGTTGCTCCACGCTGTTCTTAAACTCTTCCCAGTATCTTTCAATCTGCATCAGACGTGCTTTAATTCGCCCTGCCTCATTCGGTGCAATGAAATGAATTAAAGATTGAAACTCTGTCTCCAATCGGCCAAAGATGTCCATCTTCTCCTCTAAGCCCTCCTTCAACATCTAAGAGGGAAAACAATGATGAGACATCATTCATTGAGCACTAAATGAAACCTATCATGCTGTCTGGTTAATTTGGTTATGTTTATTAAGTTACAGTCTTCTGATCTCTGTTTACCTCCACCATGTGGATCTGCTCATCCAGGTTGACAGAGGTTCTGCTGAAAGCTTCAAGTTCCCTCCTACTATCACAGACCCAGGAGAAGAAAGCTTCAGACTCAGAACTGAACCTTTGCCACCATCTGTGCATCATCTCCAGATCTGACACACTATTGGAACAGAGACAAACATTAAAGAAACACCCCTTGTGAAAAAGCGTACACCTAAAAAGAGAACTTATTATTGAAATAAGGTACTTTAAAAGAATGTAACCTTTACAGAATGCACACTCAAGTGACATTTTACTTTATTAATATAATATTATCTGAAAGTACAGTTTTTAAAAATATATATACAATTAAGCACACTTCTTTTTCATAAGGAACATAACTAAGGAATGAATTTTGATAGTATTTGCACACACCGTCTGCATCATTTTGGCACTCAATTCACTACAGGATTCAATCACAATGCAACTCAGGCAACATTGCAAAAATGCTCCAAAATGTTATTGCATCTAACAGGCCTATTCTGAGTGAGGTTGATGAAGATGCAGCAGACTGTTGCAATCTGGCATCATACTCTTGAATTGTCTGAATTTTTCTCTATTTTAGTAAGGTTCACTTGCATGTAGGTTGCTACAAGAAATAAGGTGCGTATATGTATGTACAGTAGATGCAAGCAAATTGCCTTAAAGCTGTCTTACATTTTCATAAGGTTGGTCTGTATCTCCTGCAGTCTCTCTTTTGTGGACTGGGCCTGATCCTGGAGTAAAGACTGATTGTGAGGACTGAGTTTAATATCTGCTGCCTTCTTCACCAGGGACTCAGCTCGTACAGCAAACGTGTTACCCTGCTCCTGAAGCTCCTAAACAAACACACAGAGATATGAGTACTATTCTCAGTCCAAAGTTCATTAAACATGTAACTAATATATGTTTTTGCCTGTGCTCTCACTTTAACATTTTTCATTTCAGTCTTGAGGTTGTCCAGGCTGCTGAAGATGAGCTCCCTCTGCAGGACAGGACTGACAAGACACACAAACTGCCAGATGGCCTCTCTCTCCAAATCAAACTCCTGCCATGCATTCACAGTGACCTAAAGAGCAAGTAATTTGTGTAATTACATTTCTTGACAATTATTCGTGTTGCATTAAAGGGTTACACTTTATGCACAAAACGTGTGCACAATGTTTGACTTCTGGAAACAAGCTCTGACCTCTGAAAAGAGGGTCATTCTAAGGCTCTAAGGCCTACAATTGTCCACAATAATATTCAGTCAACATGACTTTTTATTTTTTTATTTATTTTTTTTGTAGTGGATGGGGACACTTTCAAAATTAGGCTATCTGTGTTGGGGAAAGTTTTGAAACTTATACGTTAGAATATTGTAATACGTTACAATATTGCGTTACTCCCTAAAAAGTAACTAATAGTAACTAACTGCATTAGTTACTTTTTTATGGAAAGTAATCTTTTATGCCACACAGGCTGAAGGAAATTCACACCTGTAGAGTAGAGGGTTTTCAACAATCTTAAAATAAAAAAAGAAAACAATTTAACCACAAATGTGACGTTTATCTAAAGCCATTTTTACTTATTATTGTTGAATTGGATCATCGATCAGGTCAGCAGCAAAGACACTGGTTAATAAAGTGAGATTAAATACATAAAGTACCCTGTTTTTCTTGCGTGAAGGGATACCCCGGGATTGGTGTAGTAAAAACAAGAAATGTATTTTGCATGTACTCTTATTAAGTGCACGAAAAACCATAACAATTAAAGGGTTAGTTCACCCAAAAATGAAAATTCTGTCATTAATTACTCACCCTCATTTCATTCCACACCCGTAAGACCTTCGTTCATCTTCGGAACACAAATTAAGAGATTTTTGATATTTAAAACAGTTTATGTGACTACAGTGGTTCAACCTTAATGTTATGAAGCGATGAGAAAACAAAATAACAATGTTATTCAACAATATCTAGTGATGTGTGATTTCAAAACACTGCTTCATGAAGTTTCGAAGCTTTACGAATCTTTTGTTTGAATCAGTGGTTCGGAGCGCGTATCAAACTGCCAAAGTCACGTGGACCATTGAAATTTTGAAACACTTATGACTGAAATCACGTGACTTTGGCGCTCCGAACCACTGCTTTATTTTATCAAAAATATCTTAATTTGTGTTCTGAAGATGAATGAAGGTCTTACGGGTGTGGAACAACATGAGAGTGAGTAATTAATGACAGAATTTTCATTTTTGGGTGAACTAACCCTTTAATTGGATGCAGCCACATTCTCCAACAATGGCCCAGTGGATAGAAAAACTTGAATCTATTTATAAAATGGAATATTTGACTGCCCAACTCCAACTGAAAATGGACATCTTCATACAAAGGTTAGTATATATCTGGATGCATTGAAACTAATTGATCAGTAAGGAACTTTTACTTATTTGCTGTTGTATTATTTGATTTTCACATAATGCTGTATGTGTTTTCTTTCTACTCTTTTTATTTATTTATTTACTTATTTTTTTCTCTTTCTTTATTCAAGTCACTGCATCATGTTTACACAGCACAAACACCTCTGCACTTACTCCTGATTTCTCTCAACATGTGGACAAGAGAGGTGTCAATATGGAAAACAAAGTAATTTGTGTTACTTATTTGAAAAAATAAATTCAGATATTTTGTTGTAAATTTAATGCGTTACTTTACTAGTTACTTGGAAAAAGTAATCAACCCGCGTTACTGGTAATGCATTACCCCCAACACTGGGAAACCTGGTTCTTCAAAGAAGGTGTTGAGGGTGAGAATTAAAATAAGAAATATCTTGCTTTTTAGTTGCTTTAGCTTAATTTAATGCTCTTATTTTCTTTATATTCTTTATTTTCTTTAAATCATTTAAAGTCATCTTGAGGCCCGTTGGAAGTTTGCTGAGGCCCCTCTTGAGAACCACTGCTTTGGCCAGATTCTAAAGTAGCATCACATGGTTCCTTCATGGAGAGGGCGATCCCAGAATGCACTGCAATGAGCTCAGTGAAATGCTAAATCCAAGATGGTGGACATGGTGAAAGAAATGCTTATAATGATACTTATATTTCATACAATACATTAAAAGTGTACAAAAAATATAAATCGTAATAAAACATGTATTTTTATACCAAATATTAGTGTGTATCTGTTTTCTTCATAGAGTATCGCAGTTAGCATTGCAACATACTAACATCAAACTGAAAGTGATTGAGAGTCGAGTCTAAAATGAGGAGTGCTATTTGTTGCAACACTGCAAGTCAGTCATTTATGAGGTTTATTAACAGTTAGGATCCTGCCTATGTAACTAACATGCTGTGAGCTAACATATGGAGAGCTTTCTGAACAGTTTTTACAGACACTTTAGAGGGAATAAACTGAATTATAATATGGCATTTATGTAAATATCATTTGACTGAAAGTGTTACCTGCAGGTGTTTCTCCCGAGCTGCCCAGTCTTCTTTGCAGAAATTACCTTGAGATCTCACATCCCTCTCTTTTGCTTCCTGTGCCTTCAGATTTTGCTGAGTACACACCATGAAAAATCGACAGACAAGAAAGAGAAGGGGAAAAATAGAAGGGTAGCAAAAAATGAAATAAATGATCCTGAGATTCACCCCTTGGAATATTATGCACGAGAAAGAATCACTTATTCACAGCAATCAGATTAGCAAATAAAATTGATAAGATTCATCATGTCTATTGCATTATATGTGTCAACAAAATAAATTCTACAGTCCCTACCTGGTGAATGAGGAGCAGCTGTTTGGCTTCTGTTATATTCCCTGCATTCAGTATTCTTCTGTGCTCCTGTGTCTGAATCACCTCCTCCTCCTTCACCTCCTTTCCAGTCTTTATGTTCCCTTCATTGGCCACTGCAACAGGAATATCCTGGGAAAACAGTAAAAAAAAATTAAATATACAAATTGTCATCAAGGCAAAATGTCAACAATAACACCACAGATATCTGTACAATAAAATGTTCCTGCAGATGATATGAAATATGAACATGGAGAATATTATTTAATAGCCACATATGAACATTTGCATAAAATTTTCTTGCACACATTTTCTTTCCAAAGTGAACATGGCACATGACATTTTCCAATGAGCAAAGACTGGCAATAGTACACCTTGCATTTAAATTAGCGGACATGAGAACCACTCTTCACCTCAGACAGAGACAGCAGCAGTGCAGAAAACTGTTGTGAAAGTTTATCAAGAGCAGCTCTCTGTGTGTGAACCTCACTCTCAGGACTTATCTCCTCCAGCACAGCAAGACGAGCTTTGAGCCAATCCAGAGTCTCGCTCTGAGCCTTTACCGCCCGACGCTGCATCTGCAGAGGGAAGGAGAGAGAGGTCAGCTGAAGTCACATAACAGGCAGTGGTCTGCATACACATACTGTATACAGCAAATGAGCATAAGTCATAAAAAGATTTGGGGTGAGCTTACCTGGACAGAGGGGATTTCAGCACCAATTTGCATCGTCTGCTGGGAGAGAAGCCATCCAGACAGCTCACTGAACCTGGAGCACAGCAAAGGGAAAACAAAAAACAAACAAACAAAAAAAACAATCAATCAATCAAAAAAAAAAAAAAAAAAAACACAACCTACTCACCAGCATATGTTGTCTCTTGTAAAAAAAGAAATGTACTGAACTGTACTGAATGTGTACTTGTAGTTTACTTTAAAGTATATTTTTAAAAACTGCACTTGCAGAAAATATAATATTGATTAAATAAAAGGCCACTTAAATGTACTTAAGTAAATAAAATGCCACTTAAATGTAAATAAAAGGCCACTTAAATGTACTTAGAGTACCCTTTCATGACTGTTTCTTAAAATACTTAAGTACACTTAAGTGACCTTTGTAATAATGCCAAATTAAACGTTTTCATTTTAAAGTACCTTTTGAATCATTGTTTTAATAATCTTTTGTTGTGTTTTAAATAAGTACACTTATTTTTACGCTAAAGCAAATGTAACGTACCTTACTGTAATTTTAACTGTAGTGTGTTATTTATATGTTACATTTAAAGTTAATATATTTTAAATGTACTAAATTGCAACTTCATTACAAATATATTTAAATACATGTTTCAACAGAAATTACATTAAAGTATATTTTATTTTACAATAAATGCTTGTCAGTATTCAGACGTACAATTTAACCATATTTTGACAGTAATTATAAAAATGAATTACATATAGAATTTACTTAAGTCCTACTTAAGTAGGTCAAAAAAAGTTCAGCAGATTGCATTTCATATAAATTCAAATTATAATACATTTTCATTTAATTGTAAGTATCCAAAAACTTTACGTTCAGTTTGCATTTAAGTATATTCTATTAAACTATATTATTTCTGTATTAAGTTCTCTTCTTAAAATTATAATTAAGTGTACTTCTTTTTCCACACAGGGTGTTTTGGATGTTGATGTGCCGGGTCCCTACCAGGTTTCTTAACTACCAGTAGCTTTAGCTTAAAGCTGCAGTCCGTAAGTTTTGCCTCTTTGTCGCCATCTCTGTTTGAAACCTGCAATTACGTGGGTTGTGCATCGGCACGGCTCCTCAGCATGGATGAATCTAATGTTTGCTGTCAGTCACCACATCGGTGTGGATACTGTACTTCGGAATCACAGATTCTAAGTCTTGGAAGTATGACCAAAATAAGAACTTTCACCAGAAATTGTCACCTGAACAAGTAAGTAACAAATCTGCCACTTTTGTTCTGACCAACCGAGAAAAAGAAGCATTACAATATTTTGTGCTGCCAATGGTGATTAAATTAAACAATCGCTTAGCTCGGATCACGCCAAACCCTGCAAATTATTATTATCGTTATACTTTGTTCTCAAATGTTAATGATAACAACATCAGCATTGCGTGACTACGTGTATTTACTGTGTATTAGCGTTACCTGTAGATTTCAATTTCTGTAGCCACTCCGCAGTCCGACATCTTTTGCTTTTGACTACCGGTGAATCTCCACTTGTCACTGATGATTGTCATTTGGACCTTTCTGGATTACAATCCGCCATCAAAATGCTAAGTTTAATTATTGCAGCTGCTGTGAGAAAAGGCTATAAATATCCGCTACCAGCAGCATCCTCACACGCGATATAGCCTACTAGCTGGGACTCCTTCTATATGTAAACAGACGTGATGTAATGACGCAAAGACGAATGGCTGCATGCTTGAATTTCCTGCGGAAACCCACCAGTACCAATTTTATTATAATAAAACATTATTACAAGCCTACTGTTGTGAATCGGGCTAAGACAAGGAGATAGTTTTGAACACTGGCTGAGATCATGTACTTGCTCAAAAATTCATTTTGGATAATTTTTCACCAAAAAAAGTTACGGACTGCAGCTTTAACTAACTTTTCTTATTCAACTAGCCTTATCAGTAAGACTTGGCCGATCGACAAGCCTCACCATCAAAGTTCCCATACATTTTACACCATTCTGCATTTCTGTGCTGATTTTAGGGAAAATCTGTTGAAAATCATAGCATGGACAGAATTTGTCCTGTAATGTGTCCCAGTTTGGCTTTAAATATTTGCATCTCACCTGGCATGCCACTCTCTCCATTTATCCGGGTGCTGTTGTAGTCTCAAGTGCATTCGCTCTACTAAACCCCTGACCTCTGAAAGATGATCTCTGGTTTCCTCCAGTGTTTGATAGCCTAGGTCATTTTCTGGAAGATCCTGACAGAGATGCTCCATTGTCTTTAGTCGCTTCTCACATGCAGAAAGTGGGTTTTTCTGTCTGAAAAATGCCTATAAAGACACACAAACAGATTGAATAAATAACTCTCAGGTTATGAAATGTAACTTGCATGATCTTTTTTTTTTATCTCACTCTGTGTTCTTTGATCATTCTTTCACTGCCGGCTGTGAGCAGGGCTTTGTCCTCCCTTTTCAGCTCTGTCCTACACTCCTGTAATGTGGACATCACCAAACGCCTCTCTTTTTCCACCCGGAGTCTGAGCAGATGGGATGGAGCCTCGGCTTGAATGTCCTGGGAGGAAGAAAATGCATCGTGAGGAATCCTTTCGGGGATGTTCCTGTTAACCTGTCTAAATTTTCACCATTTTTGACCTTCCAACTGACCTTCCATTGCTTGTGCAGTCTTCTGACCGTCTCTCGCAGACTCTGTTGGTCTTCCTCGGAGATGATATCAGTGAGGTCATCACACGCCTTCAAATAAGCACTTAAAATGTGCTGGTCTAGTCGCCCAAAGAACTCCTGAGCAAATAATTACACACTTACTTAGAAGAACAAGACAAGATAAACATGTTTGAAGGGTTCGCTGATTAAGACATTATTGGCATACATTATGTTTGCGCAACAGCTCATCTGGGTCTCCTCTTTCCTTTAAACAGGCCTGGCCCACACGCAGCACCTTCTCCAGGTCAGCACGAGACTCCTCAAACCTCCGCATGAGGTTGCCGTTTGTCTCTGCCACCTGCCTCCACTCTAAAGCCTCCTGCATCAAAGCCTGATCAGAGCAGAACACAGTTACTCCATCAGCTCTCTCAACAATATCTCTTTATCGAATGGTTATTTTTTCTTCTGTTGAGAACAAGCAAGAGTTAGAGAAGAGATGCGGCAGAGGTGAAAATTTTCAATGACGACTGCCTTAAATTTTGTATTGCTTCGTGATTATAGCACAGGAGTCATATGGACTACTTTTATGGTGCTTTTTTATTTTGTTTATTGTCACGTTTAAATAGTTTGCTGAATAAAAATATTAATTTCTTTAAAAAAAAACCTTACTGACCACGAAATGTTTAAATGGTAGTGTATGAATGTTTTATCGCAGAGCTGTAATGTAGTCCGACCTGTGCGGTGGTCTGAATCTCCGTCACTCTGTTCTGCAGTAGAGACATGTCAAAATTGTGTAGGGATTTCGCACAGCACAGCGCCCTCTGTAGAGACAGGTAACTGCGCTCCATAGCACAAACACAACGCTTACAGGTCTGCTGCTGAGTTTGTAGCTCCTGCAAAAAAATTAATAAAACAAAAATTAACACAGAGATCAATTCTAGTTCAAACAGATACAACCAGGGATCCTTATTCTTGTGGAAGTACAAAAGACAGCCACTTATTATTTGTCACATCATTACTGTTCCTCCACACTGTATTCTTCATGGTTTGATAATCTTTTCCTCCCAGTGGTCTGTACTGACCTGGCACATTTCCTGGTTGTGTTGCTGTGTGATGATGTGTCCAGCGTGCTCCGCTGTCTGGTAGAAAGCTGAGATTTGTTTCTCTAGCTCCTCTAACAGAGGAAATAGAGCCTGGCACTCCCTCAAAATTAAAGGACACTTTTCTTTCAGCTGTAAGGATACAAATAAACAATTTTACATCATTTATTCCCAGACATACAGTATGTCGAATGAAAACTATATGATATGACTCATATCATTACAAACTTATCTGGTCTTTTTTTATTTTGCAGAATACAGAAGCAGACATTTTATAATGTAAGTGAATGGTGACCAGAAGCAGTCAAGCTCCGAAACTGATAGAAAGTAGTATAAAATGGGCCAAATGACTCATCTGCAGCCATACCAATTATGTCTTGTTTCCTGATGCCTTTATAGTAAGAAAGCGTTTGGTTACCATTCACTTTCATTTTATGAATAGAAGTTATATAAGTAAAAATATAATAAAAGTTAGCAAACATTGCACAAACCTGGTGGAGCTGTGCTTCAGTTGTTGTTATAGTGGAAATTCCTTTAATTCCACCACCATGAACAGAGTCTTTGGCCAGAAGCTGTGCAGAGCGAGCAACCACCTTATATTGTGCTTCCACAGCAGGCAGCCTGTGTTTGATGTCCTGCAATATGTATGTAAATTATATCAGAAGGCTTAGGTGAAACTCAAAATTGGCAAATTGGGAAGTCTTACATTTATCATTTCTGAGTGGCCAATCTCACATATAAAGAAAAAGATTTAACAACACACTCCAAATACAGAGAATGTTGAAACCTGTTTACCTCAACATCCTGCATAAAGGCTTTGACATCCAACAATGACACTTGAAGTGGTGAGGTAAGTTTGGTAATGGAAGTGTCCAGAAACTCTTGTATGTCTGTGCTGACGTCCTGGTGTGTCCTTACATTATGAGTCTCTGGAAGACGAGCGTACTGTGAAAAGAGAAAAACAGACTTTATAATTAAAGAAATGGTTCTCTTAAATATGAACCACATATGACTTTCTTTCTTCCATGAAACAAAACTAGTTATTTATAGAAGGTATTCCATGAAAGAAACAGAGGCATAAAGATTTAGGGCCCTACCATACACTCTGCGCAATGCGACGCCATGCGTGCCGCAAGTGTTTTTTGCAAGTTTCAGCCTGATGTAGTTAACATTTTCATGTCCAGCACCCACGTTGTTTAAATAGCAAATGCTCTCACGTCCATCTGTTTGCCCATAAGCATGCTGGTCTGAAAACGATGTGTGTTCAAGTGCATTGTTGGCGTGTTGCTATTTGGAGGCAAATGAAAACGACTGCGCCATTGACCAACTGAAACCTGGTCTAAAGTCAATGGCGCACTATTTTTTGTTATTTAAAGGGCGCGTTAGTAATATGCACCTATAGGCGGGCGCACAACGTGCGTACACTCTGCTTGTTACACACACAGGGACCGTGTGTACCTGGCTTTTAAAGCGCACCTGGCTTTTAAAGTGAATGGGAGATGACACCCTGATTGGTTTATTGCATGTTAAGCCCAAAACACACCCATGACTCATTAAGAGACTAGATACAACCCTTTTAGACCGACCATTTTTTCCATTGTTAAACTAGTAAAAGTGGATACGAACCATGCACCTACACCATGCGCTTCAGACCATGCCTTTAGTGACAGAATTGACATTTTTGAGTGAAATACCCCTTTAAGCTGACCAGCTTCTTGTCTTTAAAATGTAAGCGAGTGGGAAAGTTTGTTTACCTGTTTGACCTTAAGAAACAGCTCCCTCCATCTTCCATTGAGAAGCAGAAGCTGATGCTTTACATCACGTGTCACTGTTTCATCACAGGTCTCAATCAGAAAGTTGCCTGCATCGTTCATAGCAGCGTGCTGGTCCATCCAGTGTGGAAGGTTACGAAAAAACTCCTGGAAAATCAAAAGAGGATAAGAATGTATTATAAACATAACCATACTAGTTATCTTTAGAGACATGCCTCCATATATGTGGTTGTCTCACCCGTTTGGTGTTCTCAGGTTGTCTGAGAGCCCCTTGAGCATCCTCCAGCCAGGCCTGCAATGAGGCCACGCAGCTGTTGTACCTCAACCAGTTACACTGCACCTCCTCCAGCATGGACCTGACGCTTCGCACCTCCACCGACAGACTCCTCCACTGATCAGACACCTCTCGCAGGAAGAGCTTTACCCCTCCTTCAACTAAAATGTCAAAACATGAACATACAAATTTAGTTATTTTGTTATGTGTTGTCATTTTTTTTTTTTTTTTTTTTTTTTTCATAATTCTGTTTAGCTTCAAATTTCTTTTTTCTTTCAGCTTTAGTAATTTTAGCACTTCAACCTAAACTTGTTTTATTTCAGTTAGTTGCTAAGGCAGCATTTCTAATTTTTATTTAATATTTATTTTTTATTTTATTTCAGCTTCATTAAAGAAAACAATTTTAATAGTTTTAGTTAACAATAACAAAACTGTAACAATATAATATAATATAATATAATATAATATTCTGTCTACAACACTTTCAGAACATACCAGTGACCCATTTTTGAGTTGCAACCTACCAGTTGAGTAGAGCCTATTTTGTGATCTTCCAATCACACTTCAGATATATAACACAAAGACCACCCCTATGTCGAGGTTGCCTTAGGCATGGACAAAGCAACATGTTGGCAGTCTATTGCCCAGAGAAACCCAATTAGAATACAGTATCTGCACTAATGGACTGGAATTCCCTTTTGAGTTCTGTGCCTGGGAAAACCTCATTTACCAGTAGCCCGAGGAGAGAGAAATGAGCATAGAAAGAGAAAGAAAAACCAAAAGGAAAAGAGCAAGAATGAAACAGAGAGAGAGAGAACGAGAGACAGACAGATACAGCAGGAAGATGCTACAGGCACAGACTGATTGACTACTGAGTCCACAAGGATTAAACTCACTGAGGGTGAAACAAGGTGAGCTGCTATCATTCTGCCCTCTGGACACAGAGATGCTGAAATTTGAAGGATTTGCTTTAAAAAACTGCCTTTATCTGCCCAGCCATGATATGATTTGTACATTACAAATACATTTTTTTGATTCACCCAAGGCTGCACTACCGCTAAAATTCATGGGGCCCAGGATCAAAATCTGTATGGATGTCCCCCCTCTTCCCCGTTTCCTCTATAATTAAAAATATATAAATAAATTTTGTTATATTTGATGATTCTCATATAAAGTGATGAGAAAAAGAAGTAACTGCACAGTGAAACACCAAGATGAAAATCACTGCTAGAAGTTGTAGTGCTGTTACCAAACTATCATTTAGCAGTCACATAAGCATATAAAACAAAATTATTCAGAATATGAAGCATACCTGAGCTGTCTGCTTTAATGTAGAGCTCAGCAGCTTGTATCAGAGCCTGGTGGCTGGATTCATACTTCTCAAAGAACTGCTGTCCCTCCACAAAAGACTAGGGATGCAGAGAATGAACAAATGTAAAGATCAGACCATTTAATTGTGCAATCAGAGTAATTAGTATCTTTAACAGATCTTAGGCTATACTGCATTTAATGGAAAGGCCTCAAAGACTACTATGTATGAAAACTTATTTGTATGGTTAGGCAATGGAGGAGCTAAAAGAAAAATAAAAAAAACCCAAAAACAAATCTTTTACAGATTCCCTCTGCTTTGTAAACTTACACCATAGCTCTGTAGCAGTAGCTCCATTGACTCCAGTCGGCCATATTTAATGATCCAGGATTTCAGCTTGGACTCAGCTAGTGTCAAAAATGCCAGAATACCATATTTCGTCTCCCAGAATTCCAGTTTGCTCAAGTGAACGTGTGAGGACGTAGATATGTAGTTTAATCTGAAAGCAGTTCAATAAAAATAGGTTAATATAAAAAAGATAGCAAAATAAAGTAAACTGTGACATATTATACCCAAAAATTCTTAATACAGAGGACTACCAGTAAAACTGATGACATTTTGGAACCAAAAATTATTCAGACACTTTGACCTGACCATGTTTTGCTTAAGTGTTATCTGACATAATTAAGATACATTTTTTCTGACACAGTTTAACTCTAAGATCTTGTCATATTTTATTACAAATTTAATAACAAACTATAGTAAATAAACTGTATTAATGAATGAAATGTTTAATGTGTCTGAATAAATTCTGGTTTGACTGTATAACAACATAACATAACATAACGTAACATAATATAATATAATATAATATAAAATGTATACAAAGTTTTATTTATAGCCATTGCAAATTTAATTTTAATTGCAATTATAAATTGAATCTCTCCATTAATCTTTGAGTTTATCTGTTTTTTACCTCTCTGCCATGTCTTGCAGTTGTTCCATAGGAATGGAGACATTATTAACACATCTGTCTCTGTGGATTAACTGCAAGGTCTGTTTGTGTCTTTCAAGAAGCCTTAAGATATCCTGCATAACCAAACACAGAAAAATGTAAGATCCAGGATTCATGTTGAAGGAAGAAAGTAAAGGTTCTGCTGGTCTTGTTACTCATTAATATGTTCTCATTCATCCATCCATTCTCCAATACCTCATACACATTCATATAGACAAACACAGACTCATTCTGTTTTACCTGGTCGTGTAGTCGCTTTTTGTGAATGGCTTTTGCGGTCTCATCATGGGCCTGCTGGGGGACCAGCTCCTCTCGTAGGATCTTCTCTGCTTGATGTAAATACACACCAACTTCACCCAGAGGATGTGGCAAACCACTATCCAGCTGTAGATGCCAATCCAAAAGCTACAGACAAGAAAAATAACTGCATGAATTTGTATGCCCCCCCTTATAGTATATCTTTATTATATTATATTATATTATATTATATAAGTATGTCTTATTTATGAAAAGATAAAGTGCGTCAGAAGAATTGCAATAAAAAGATTTCCAATTTCACAAAAATGACGCATAACACCTTTAAGTGTGGACTTTTAGTTTTAATTAGTAAAACAAAATCAGCTAAATCTACTGTGAATGTCCTCAAATGGACTAGAGTTAGGGTTTGGATTAGTGTTACTATGTATTGTAATTATCTTCGTATAAAAATAATTAAAATTAATGGTGTATCTGACCCTCGCAGACAGTCTCTCCCAGGCCTGTTTGACCAAAGCCTGATCTGCAGTCAGCTTGCCATCCTTCTGAGTGGACTGAACACATGTCTCCACTTGTCTTCTCTGCACCTCAAACTGTACACGATAACGCTTGAACGTCTGAGTGAAAGAGAGAGCGAGTGAGTGAAAGAAAGAGAGAACTACAGGAAATTAAATGATTAAAATTCCGAATATTCAAATAATGCCCAATGTAATGCTAATAGGAGAGAGACAGCAAGATAACACAACCTGTCCAAAAAATGACAAAGCAAGAGGAAGAGAGAAAGAGACACATGCCAAAAGCTGAAAAAGAATTTAAACAGCCAAATTGCACATGCATGTATTCATGCAATAATGGGCTCCAATTTTCCACTTTCTCTCTACCCATGCGGTCCCTGCTAGAGCTCAGACTCTTCTGAATATGGAACATATCCGTGGGCGCGACAGACGTCGCTTCACTGGTGTGTAGTGCCCATGATTATGAAAGCAACGAGAGCTCTCAGCTCTAATGTATATTAGCGTTGTCTGTGTGCGTATGTGAGTGTGTTGAGCAACCAATGTTTTGTCTGGGATCTACTATATTTTTCCATTTTTCCATTTTTCTTCCACAGAATGATGATTATTATACACACAGTGGTGTCCAAAAGTCTGAGACCACACTGAAAATTCCATTCAATACTATTCAAAAGTTTGGGATTGGGAAGATTTTTGAAAGAAGTATCTCTTAATGCTCACCAAAGCCACATTATTTGATCAAAAACACATCAGTAATATTGTGAAATATTATTACAATTTAAAATAACTGTTTCCAATTTTAATATATTTTAAAATGTAATTTATTCCTGTGATGTCAAAGCTGAATTTTCAGCATCACTGTCACATGATCTTTCAGAAATCATTCTAATATGCTGATTTGCTGCTCAAGAAACATTTCTCATTATTATCAATGCTGAAAACAGCGGCATAGCTTAATATTGTTGGAAACCATGATATATTTTTTTCAGGATTCAACAGAAAGTTCAAAAGAAAAGCATTTATTTGAAACGGATTTTTTTTTTTTTTTTTTTGGAACAGTGTAAAAGACTTTGTCACTTTTGATCAGTTTAATGCATCCTTGCTAAAAGTATTCATGTCTTTCAAAAGAAAAAGTATAACAGACCCCAAGCATTTAAATGCTTGTATAGAACATGTACTTGTACCTCAAGTGCTTATGTCATTAAAACAAAAGGGCTAAATACCAAATAGGCTACTAAGGCAAAAAAAGGATGCCACTGGCTCCTGAAATGACAAATCACAGAATCGCTTCATTACGATGGGTGTTCAAAAGCATGATTCACTAACTGATTGAATATGATTAATTTTAAAAGACTTAATTGTGACCATTTTTGTCCCGGTCTGGAGCTCTATAAGAATTCTAAATTTCATATTATTTAGTTTCCAGTTGCTGATTTCATTATTTATAATGAAAACAATTCTATTAATTTACAAAAATACAAAAAAAGAAGCATTTTTATTAGTAGTTGAGACTTTGGGACCCCACTGTATATCAGTATTACTTCCACCAACAGCCACACTGCTTTCCTGGACATCGGTATCAACAGTGGCCATTTAATAACCGATATCGCTTAACACTAACTAAGAATCCTAAAGCTTTACCCAGGTATCCAATTAATATTTTATGACTGAGTGAGACCCTGAGCTCACCTGGTACTTCACACCAAGACTTCCTCCGTCCCTCTGGGCTTGAGCACAGTCTCTCTCCAACTGATCTGCCCACGCTTTCAGCTCCCTCAGTGTCTTACGCTGCTCCCTCTGAGAGAAAAAAAGAGCACTGAGTTAGTTAGGATTGTAGAAACAAGACAAAAAGCAAACATTTGCGAAGATTTAAAGCCCTTGGGGAGCTCTACACTCATCATTTCCTTACCTAAAGTAATTTAATGCACTTTAAACCCTCGACTCAATACAATTTTGCTGTTCAAACATGCATCACTAATGCCGCATTTATAAATCCAACGCAGACTTTGTGCTCCTGCTGTTTGCAGAGTTCTTCTCCTCCATTGTGCAGATCTGCCCCAAACCTCTCCACGGGGGAGCAAGAAATCAGCTCTGCGGGGGAGATACTAATCATTTTACACACATTTACCCTCCCTATTATGAATTAGGAACAAGAGCGAGAAAGTGAGAGCAGTGTTCAGCTAATTCTAATGAAATTAAGCCTATTCTTCCGGCGCTCATCTTACATTTTGGCATCCTCGACGAGGCAATGCCTTTGGGTCATCAAAATGATTATATCATGACCTTGCCAACGTCTGCCGCATGATCTCCTCCCCACCTCCCAGAAACGAATACTGTCACAGGCATACAATGCTCTGGAATATTAAAACCTAACATTGTCTTAGTTATGCATAGTAAATGTATAACAAAGAGGCAAAAATGGTTTAAATTACAGTGACTATGAAACACTCGCAGACGGTGGCATGAGGGAACTAATGGTTTCTACAAAAGGACCAGGTGGTGACAGGATCAATTCACCACTTCAATTTGATTATGAACCATTATTATTCTTTAAAGACTGCTACTAATGCTAATCATCAGGCTATCAGTATCAACGCAAAGCCAAAAGAAAAAAAGCCAAAGGTCATTATTGTCATGTTAATGTCACCCAAAGTTTCAGTTGTAATGCAAATGTAATAGTGAAGGAACCAAAATTATATGGGACATATTAAAGCCGTACAATGCCCTGGATTATTAAACCTGATCCACACAGAATCGCACCGCTCATGATGAAAAGGAAGGCAAAATACTACTGAAAAGATTTCAAACTACACGGCACAGCAGCAGCAGCAGGTGGAAACAGTGGCGGAGCAGCCAAAGCAGGCATAATGTGTTTTATACGAGCAAACGTACCTCTAACATTTCCTCAATGGCTCGAGGAGCAAGATAAAACTTGAGACATAAAGGAATGAATGTAAAAAAGAAGACATTAGTGGACAAAACAGGGAGGAGTATAAAGAAAGAGATATAGTCTAAAATGGTGAGTAGAGAGACGTGACTTCACAAATAAGATAGATTTAAGAAACACAGTAAAAAGCCAAGGCATCCGACCATGAGACATACAGTGAATGGAGAGCTGGTTGACGTTTGATTGTTGGATGAGAAATATTATAGTACCTCTTCTTGCTGCCGCCCAATCTCAGTCTCTTGGCGGTCTGGGTGATGCTTCAGGAACTGTGCCACATACGTCATGATGGACTTCTCATCTGGTTTATCCACATCCACATCTAAAACATATTAAAGATTTATGTTTACAGACATTTTACAAGTTGCAGCAACTTGTATGTTCTGCAGTGAAACCCTGTGTTCAGATTAGGACCATAATAACTAACTCTATTCAAATACTCCCTTTCTTTGCAAAAAGAAGGTTTGCCATCTTCTTTTGTTTGAATTTTACCCACTCATTGTGGTTCATTGTTCTGTGGCAAATTTGATTTAATTGATTTTTTTCAGTCACAGTCACTTACTTTTAGCTTTACCTCCTATCTCCCGTTTTTGTGCATCCATGCATTCTCATTCAGCTTAACACACCATGAAATTACCTGCTAAAATTTCAAAGATCATATGCACAATATGTTCTTTTGGGTATTTTTGGTACCATTTTCTTTTGGGTATTTTGGGTACCATCTCTACCAGTAATTGCAGCTTTTTTATATATAATGATAGTACACTGGTTTGTCAAGACCAAGAATCTTATGCATTTTATATTGTAACGATTCTTTTAAATATTTAAAAATTCTAAAAACTTCTGTCAGTTTTTAAATATATGTTTATGGATTTTTGGTCTGTATATACCACTGTATATATTTACATTTTGCATACACTTTTCTATTTTAATATGTTTTAAAATGTAATTTATTCCTGGGATTGCAAAGCTGAATCCTGATCCTTCAGAAATCATTCTATTCTGATTTGGTGCTCAATAACATATCTTATTATTATCAATGTTGAAAACAGTTGTGCTGCTTAAGATTTTTGTGGAAACTGTGATTCAATTCTAACCTTTTTCAAGGTACAATAACTAAAAAATCAGTGATATAAAGTCGACATTGTCTGGCAGAGGCTTCACTGATGGTTCGCTTTACAAAAGATCCATGGTTGACAATGTCCCTTGACTCACCGTTTACTATTTGTTCAGTCAGCTTTACCATGGCTAATGGGCCACTAATCGCTTAAATGTCAAACTTCATTTGTCAGACTCCTGGTAGGAAGCATGAGGTAGCTCAGATGGCGTCTAGGAGGTCTAAGACTTAACCCCACCATTAAAAATTCATCAATCACATCCTCTGTGAGTGGCGTGCTGCTAATTAGAATTTAAGCATTTGGCGCTTAGAGCCTTGTGCAACACAGTCCAAAATCACATTTGTGTCCTGTACATATACCAGCTTATTTTTGAAACTACAAGAATTTACATCAAAAACAGACTCTGCATCAAATCCCTAGTCATGAATTGGATTGGATACTTCTCAGGCGACCAAAAACTGCAAACTTGAAACACTATAAACTAGGCACTATAAAAAGCATTTCTATTATTCTGTAGAATTGGTCTAACCTTCAGGGTCAAGTATTCGTGGGATGCCCAGTTCTCTCTCAGCCAATGAGAAGGCCTCTTCTAGGTTATCCCTGTTAGGTCTCCTCCAAACATGTTCCATGTTAACCAGATGGGGTCGCAAAGCAAAGATGACAGCATGAAAAGCCACCCCTGTGCGCCAGCTGGGGCCAAAATCCTTCACATCGAGACCCAATCTCCTGTAAACACATGCGTAAGTATGTACATTATGTCAAAACCCTGGAAGAATGCAGTCATATGCTTTACTTAGGGAAACAGGATTACAAGAGCAAAGAACAATATATTCATTCAAGGCCTTCACAGGCACATATCAACAATACAGTTCATACTTTGTTGCAGTGGTCTGGACCCATTTGAGCAGGGCTCTCTTGGCCCCACCCTGAAATGAAAGGCGAGGCTTGCGTTTGACGGGCGGGCTGCTGGTCTCAGTGCTGTTGGAGCTTTCTACTGATGAGTTGCTGCTAGATTGAGGTTGTAGGGCTGGTAGATGACTGGTCAACTCCTCTATCTGAACAAGAAGATAGAGAGGAAATTTTTGAAAATGTTACTGTTTTTAGCTACTCTATGATTTTGATAAATTATAGAAACTTTGAATTATTAATCCTTTTTTACCTGGAAATATAAGATGATGGTCCATATCAGCCCCAGAACAATAGAAGGCCTGCCATCTACCACATCTGTTGTGTTGATGTTAACTAGCTTAATCTAAAATTATAAAATAATAAAATTTAAATACATACATAGTTCATCCAAAAAGGGAGGGAAAATCGCTCACACACATGTTATTTCTAAACAATAAAACATCTTTTGGTTTAATGTGTCCATACATTGAAAGTGAATAGTGACCATGGCTATCAAGCAAGATTTTTAGTGAATACTAACTCAGGTTTCTAGCAAGATATTGTAATGTATGGCTTCAGAAGAATTGGAATAATGCACAGAGGTCACATACTTTATGATGCATTTATCATTTTTTGGAGCAATTTCTTGACAGCCCTATCAGTGTTGTTATTGTTAACTACAACTAAAACCTTTAAAAATCATTTTAAAAGAAAAAGTAAACTGAAAATATAATATAAATATAAATAAAATATAATTAGATGAAAAACTTAAATGAATATTATATATTAAATATACATACATACATATATATATATATATATATATATATTTAACACACGTGTGTGTGTGTGTGTGTGTGTGTGTGTGTGTGTGCGCGTGTGTGTGTGTTGACACCTAACTGTAGTACTTTAAGTTGTTTAAGTTGAAGTACTAAATAACTAAAACTAAACCTGAAATAAATATACATTTTAAAATTTTAAAATATTTAAAACTAAGCACATAGCAAAATAACTAAAAATTAAAACTAAAAAGTTTTATAGAAAATATAAAAAAAATCGAATTCAAAATATTAATACATACTATAATTGTATATAAATAAAACTAAAATAAAACTGATCCCTATCCACTCTCATTGTACGGAAGAGAGCAGCTCAGACATTCTTCAAAATCCTTTTCTATTCTACAAGCGACAGAAAGTTTGAAATTACATGAGCGTATTTTTTATTTCTGGGAAATATTTAGGATGCACTGTATTATCACTTTTATAAAAGTCAGTTCTTGATTACAGTTCCATTTGTAGAGATCCTGATTCAAAAAGTGATAGTGTCAATCATAGACATTATAGACAGTCACAGGAAAGGTCACACTAACCGGAGATCCTCTGTAGGCCGACTGAAACGGTGACAAAACAAAAGGAAGAAAGACAGAGAAAAGAAGAATAGAGGTCATTACATGCTGTTAACAAAAGTGTGGCCCATCAACTGAAGGACATGTGATAAGAACCCACAGCTCTGAGATAACCCAAAACCCTTCAGTGACAAACAAAGTGTGCATTGCACCCATTGTTATACACACACCAAGGCAGAAACATTAAGAACCAGCCACACACACAAGTTGAATGAATGACAAATTCACACAAAAACACACGCACAATCATAACATCCACTTTCTTAAAAAAAAAAAAAAAAAAAAACATCCATTTACTTAAAATATTGTGTCCCAGATTGGATGTAAAAGTACAGTTCGACATAATACAAAACAGTTCTCTACTCTGGTTTCTCCCACTGTGCTCCACAGGGAATAGAGAGAGATGAGAGAGGGATGACAGAGACAGATAAGATGGTGAAAGACTGTAGCTTACGAAATGAATCCTCAGCTCCTTGAGAGATCAGATACACAGACAGACAGACCACCTCAGGAGTGGGAGGCTTAGCTCAGCTTCATTCACTGACAGGCCGCATAATGAAAGTCTGAAGCACAGCTACACAGTAAATGAAATATCTATGTCCTTCTCCCCAGAGAGATGATATGAAAAAATATCCTGTTTATACAGGGGGAAAAAAATGGGCTCCATTTCTCCAAATCACTATGGTTTTACTATGACAGTAAACCTCTTCCTTTATTCTATTTCCACTGAGCTACATTAAAATGAATTTATAATGAACACAGCTCTCTGGAACACTTGATTGATCAATTACAGCATTGAGCTGTCAAATATTTTTCTATAATGACCACTAAACTGGATACACTACCTTTCAAAGATTTGGGGTTGGTAAGATTTTTTTTATGTTTTTGAAAATGGTCTCTTAAAGGATTTCAAACTTTCAAATGAAAATGACCCCAAGCTTTACTCACCCTCAAGCCATCCTAGGTGTATATGACTTTCTTCTTTCTGATGAACACAATCTGAGAAATATTAATAAATATCCTGACGCATCCAAGCTTTATAATGGCAGTAAGCGTTACCAAACGAGTATGAGCTGAAGAAACTGTCTCCATCCATCATAAACATATCCCACACAGCTCCGGGGGGTTAATAAAGGCCTTCTGAAGTGAAGCGATGTGTTTGTGTAAAAAAAAAAAAAAATCCATATTTAACAAGTTATGAAGTAAAATATCTAGCTTCCGCCAGACCGCCTTCCGTATTCAACTTACGAAGAAACTGTAAAACTCTCGCAGCTCAAAAAGCTTACGCTACATCCTACGCTTTCCCTATTCAACTCACGGAACTGATGCGATGCCAGTTTCATTTTTTTCATAAGTTGAAGTTCATACGGAAGGCGGTCTGGCAGAAGATAGCTATTTTACTTCATTACTTGTTAAATATGGGTATTTTTTACACAAATGCACCGTTTCGCTTCAGAACCCCCCAGAGCCGTGTTGAATATGTTTATGATGGATGGATGTGAATGAAGACACTATCTTCAGCTCATATATGTTTGGTAACGCTTACTGGCATTATAAAGCTCAGATGCGTCAGGATATTTATTAATATTTCTCTGATTGTGTTCATCAGAAAGAAGAAAGTCATATACACCTAGGATGGCTTGAGGGTGAGTAAAGCTTGGGGTAAGTTTCATTTGAAAGTGAACTAATCCTTTAAGAGACCATTTTCAAATCAAAATGTTGTTTTTTGGCTTTTAGTATGAATATGTTAGCCTTACTGTTATTTATAAGCTAGTGTTCTCCAAAACAATGACAAAATTTGCATTTAGAAGATATAAGCATTCAAAACTTACAGTCTCTCACTTTCGCTAATATGGAGCAATGATTTTGATGACATCACTCTGCACTTTAGCTTCTCATCAGATTTTCCGTTCAATCAAATGCTCTCTAGAATCTAAAGTGTCCTGCCCCCTACATTATAAATAGACGCTGAAGCTAAAATCGGTCACTTGTTCACACATTTACTATTTTCTACATGGTGAATGGCACATAGTGCACTAAATAGGGGATAGGGAACGATTCAGACAGCGTAAATATGCTTTCCATTGGAGCAAATAAAGTCTGATTTCACGTTAGTGCGCGCACAGTCTGTTCCTGGTCCAGAGACACAATAGCACAGAGCGGATTATATGCATGAGTTGGCGCATACCAGAAAACGTATCAGACCCATTCTGCACAAAATGCTATATAAAAATTTAAAATATTTAAATCAATATGGAGGAGATTAAAAGGAGAAACAGTATGAGATTAGGAGGAAACTGCGGCTTTACCAAGCTCAATAGCTCTGGCCGTGCTGTGATATAAACAAAAAGGGGGGACATTTTATGTGAAAATGCATAGCTGACTGTATTACTGAACCCTTAATTAGTCCATTTGTTCAGCTTTAGCAACCACAGACAGAAAGAGAGACTCCATGAGGAAAGCTCATTGCTACATGTGAGGCACCAGACAGATTTATATTATGGTGACTCAGGACTAAACCTCAATAAGGAGAATGATTTCAGTCTGAGGTGTCAAAATCACCTCATAAATCTATGCTGAGCCATCTAGCATGTTCTAACTAATCCACAAATCCTTCATTTGTTGGTGATTTGAATGAAACATATAATTTCTTGTCGTTTAGAGTAAGAATTAAACATGAAATGAAGAAGTTTTCCTTCTCTTTGTCTCTCGTGAGACAGTGCTGTAAAGCGAGAGAGCAGTATCAGAGCAGAGCGGGGAAGAGGTTGTGTAGGTCAGACTGAGTGGCTATGACCTGGAGCTGTACACCTGAGCAAAGCACTCTGGGAATGGACTGCCTTACCCTCCTGCCCTCCAGAAACTTGAGCGCTCTTCCCACGTTAGCAACCCAGTGGATCCTCCTCAGCTTGCGGCCCTGCTCGCATGGCTGTCAGATGGGAGAGGATAGCACAGCAGACAAAAGGAAAATGGTGATAGACAAGAGGAAAATGTAAATACCCAGCAAGGAACGGGGAGAAAGAGATGAAAACAAACAGAAAAGCAGAAAGAGACAGCAAGAAAGCAGATGAGCAGGATAGTTATAGTACACAGAGAAAGACAAAAGAGAATAAGAAGGAAAAAAAGATTACACCAAATAGATGGCAAGAGAGAAATGTAAAAAAGGAAAAAAATCAAAGCGCTATGTGTCACTTGGTATATCGACTGTTACAGCACTGCAAAGACCTGAGGCATCGCTAGCCTTATGGGATAGTTTACTGAGAATGTGGGTATTCACGTGTCTTTGCGTACTTGAGTGCTAATAATGTACAGTGAATATACTGTGTTTTTGGTAATATGACTTGTATTATCATGTTTTCTATCATTTAAAACAATGTCACAATGTTAAAACAATGTTGACTATATATTACAGAAATTTAAATAAATGGGACAATTATGTTTGAGTCGTTTTTACAGCTAACAAAGGACATTCAAATACAAAAACAAGCAAAAGTACATTTAGCTTACCAGTTTGTGACCAGACAGGACTTCAAGAAGAGCCAACAACATCACTCCATCTTTAACATCTTCAAAGAGATCTGAGACCATCAAAGGAGGATTACACTGCATGGGGAGGGAAAACGATCTATTGATGATTTTACATTTTACCTTAAAATATTTATTATGTACGACAGACAAATAGAACAATATACAACAGACAGATAGATAGAATGACAGAATGAAAGTTAGAATGACAGAACAATCGATAGAAACATAGATAGATAGAACAATAGATAGAACAATAAGTAGAATGACAGAACGGTCGATAGAATGATAGATAAAACGATAGTTAGAATGATAGATCGAATGATAGACAGAATGATAGAACGACTGATAGAACTATAGATGGAATGACAGAATAACTGATAGATAGAACGGTTGACAGAATGATAGATAGAACAATAGCTAGATAGACTAATAGATAGAACAATAGATAGATAGAACAATGGTGATCGAGAGAACATATAACGATAGATAGAATGATACAACTATCGATAGATTGGTAGATAGAATGATAGATAGAACAATAGATAGATAGATAGATAGAACGATAGATAGAACTATAGACAGAATGACAGAACGACTGATAGAACGATATATGATATATGATAGAACGGTATATGACAGAACGGTATATGATAGAACGGTATATGACAGAACGATAGACAGAACAGTCGACAGAATGATAGAACAATCAATAGAATAATAGATAGAACAATAGATAGATAGAACAATAGTGATCGATAGAACATATAATGATAGATAGAATGATACAACTATCGATAGATGGGTAGATAGAACAATAGATAGATACAACGATAGATAGACAGAACGATAGAACGATAGATAGATAGAACAATAGATAGTACGATAGTACGATAGATAGTATGATAGATAGATAGATAGATAGATAGATAGTATGATAGATAGATAGAACAGTAGATAGAATGGTCGATAGAACGATAGCTAGACAGAACGACAGATAGAAAGACAGACAGAATGATAGATAGAATGATCAACAGAACAATCGATAGAACAATCGATAGAATGATCAATAGAACAATCGTTAGAGCGATAGATAGAATTATAGAACGCTCGACAGAACAATAGATAGAATGATAGATAGAACGATAGAACAATCGATAGAAAAATCGATAGAACAATCGATAGAGCAATCGATAGAGCAATCGATAGAACAATCGATAGAATGATATAGCGATAGAAAAATAGAATGATAAATATAAGGATCGATAGAACGCTCGATAGAACAATAGATAGAATGATATAGAACGATATAGATAGATAGATAGAACGACAGACAGATAGAACGGTATATAGATAGATAGAATGATAGATAGAACGATCGATAGAACAATAGAATGATCAATAGAACGATCGGTAGAATGGTAGATAAATAGATAGAACGATAGATCGAACGAAAGCTAGAAGGATAGACAGATAGAACGTTAGATAGAACGATAGATAGAACCGTAGATAGAACGATAGATGGAACGGCCGAAAGAACAACAGACAGAATGATAGATAAAATGATATAACGATCGATAAAACAATAGACAGATAGACAGACAGACAGATAGTATTTGTTGTGACATCCTGATCATAGTCGTGACATGTGAGTTTGAATCAAAAGCATTATAGATTTAAACCCAGTGGAGATTCATGCTGTCGGCCTGTGACAGTCTAGAGCTTAAGAAGCATCTAAAAAGCCTGGGTAAAGTGCTGATTCTGGAGACGACACAGACTGTCTGACCTGATGAAGCCCTCCACTAATCCAACCACACAGCTCCTCTTTACCCGGACGACACATCCAGGATTTCTCTTAAGACAGCAGTCACATGACTGGGATTTGGAGTGGAAAGCAGCCGGGTGCCAAAGTCATTCATGAGGAGATTAATATGAAACAGTGAAAGTAAGTGTATGTGTGTGTGTGTGTGTGTGCGTGCAAGAGAGAGAGAGAGATGTAGAGGGGGTGACGACTTAAATTTCAAAAAAGAGTGAAAGTGAACAAAGTCAAGGGAAACGACAGTGGAATGACCTTAATTAGAGGCAGAAAGGAGAAATGAGTGATGTTTTTTAAAAGATTAATTCTTGAAGCATTTTTGATAGAGCAGGGGGAGGAATGGCTAAGATATTCCAATTAGCTCTAAATAATTCAAAAGCTAATTGGATAAAATCACCTTATAGGATATTACATTAAAAAGAGGCACTTTGAGTAATTATGCAACTAATGAAAAATAAGAGAAAAAAACACAAATGCACAAGCAGCAGGGCTTAACAAACTAATTATCTGTGTCTGGTTATTACTGATGGAAATAGATTGTCACGGCAGGCGCAGCTGATGTATTCAGTGGAATGACAGCGTTTAGCTACGCTAGCTGCATGTTCTGAGTAACCCAATCAAAGTTCATGTGAACATACAAACGCCTGAGGGCCACTCGAACCGTTTTCAATATCAGCCAGAGATGAGAGAGACAAGTTCAATTAAGGTTGAGAGTAGGTCATGGCTTAATACTGCTCGACTGCAATTTGTACACCAAATCATTTTTAAACCACCCAATAACATTAAAAAAAAGTCAAATTTATTTTATTTTACAGATGGGGTCTGGGGTTTGTCACTGACTTTTATTAGACATAAAATAAAATATAAAATAAAATAAAATAAAATAAAATAAAATAAAATAAAATGGTTGTTACCAAAGTTAAAGGGATAGTCAAAAATGAAAACTTGATGTTTATCTGCTTACCCCCAGGGCATCCAAGATGTAGGTGACTTTGTTTCTCCAGTAGAACACAAATGATGATTTTTAACTCCAACCATTGCGATCTGTCAGTCGTATAATACATGTCAATGGAAACTCCATCTATAAGAGTCAAAAAACCCTTATAGATGGACCCTTATAGATGGAGTTCCCATTGACATGCATTATACGACTGACAGACCGCAACGGTTGAAGTTAAAAATCATCATTTGTGTTCTACTGAAGAAACAAACTCACCTACATCTTGGATGCCCTGGGGATAAGCAGATAAACATCAAATTTTCATTTTTGGGTAAACTATCCCTTTAAAAATTTGATTTTAGAATTTGAATATTGCCACTGCACTTAAGCCAAAGCTAAATATTTTATCCAAAAAATATTCAGTTTGTAGAATAAAATTACATTTTCTATATCTACTATCAGTGTAAATGTTAGACATTTAAACCTGAAAAAAAAAAATTAAATTCAGAATAATTTGTATAGTGCTTTCCACAGTGAAAGTGCCATAGAAGAACCATTTTTCGTTGCATAAAGAACCTTTCAAGGATCAGCTCTAAAAAGAACCATTTTTTTCTTAGTGTAAAGAACATTTTAATAATCTAAAGAACCTTTTTTCCAATCTGTGGGTACAAATTACAAAATTGAAGGTACTGCTCACAAATCTTTGAGCATTAATTATTAAATTGAGGGTACAGTTTGTAAATCTGTGGCCACTGATTACTGAATCTCATAATTCAGAGAGAAACCTGATGGGGCGTTGATATATGTCCCGTGACAAAGCAGGTGCAGCCAGCAGGGTGTCCGGGTGGCTGCTGTGTGCTGCTCACCCATGCTATCTGTCAAACACATGAGGAACGAGCTCATCCTCAATATTGGGCATGCCATAATTAAGCCCTAACACTGTCTGAGAGGATTTTACAAAATTGAAATGGAGGGTGGCCTCTTATGCGTTCCCTTCCTTTCAATCGCACTCCTCTCTCTCTCTCTCTAGTGGCTAATCAAGTTGAGGCTCTTAGGCAGATTAGTGCTTCAGTCCTGCCTCTCTGATGTCCTTCAAATTTGCAAGTACATGTATGTGTAAAGAGACCTGAGGCACTGTGCATCCTGTGATGGTATCTTTTAATGAATGGTTTTGAGTATGAGGATTCTGGTAAATCTTTTAATGCAATGCTGATCAATTCTGTTGGAATTGACTATTGGGTTGAACCAGGATCTTGATCTGAATCTAAGCAGTTCTTTGTGCCTTTTGTAATAAGTTTGGACCTTTGCAATTTCACGAGATGTGCAAAGAGGATGCCATTGTTTATACAATTACAAAGAAGACAATTGAAAGACTGGAGCTTTCAAGCTTAAAAAAGGACACAAAAACCCATAAAAGTGTCATAAAAAATGGTCTATAATTTCGCCCCTTTTCAGCGCTGCGCTCGTTGTCTTTTGACTTCCGGTTGGTATTTCCACAGCGATCTTACGTATTTATGAATGAACTGTTCGTTTTAAAATCTTCCCGGTATACTGACATTTTTTAAGACATCTACTTTAAACATTACAATGCTCACAATAACTCTCGTTAACTCTACAATAAGTAAATTCACTTCACCAGCTAATTATTCTTTGACAGCGATGCCATAGACATATACAGGACTACCGCAAAAACGGAAGTTCAAAGACATTCTAAAGATGGCTGCGCGCACGTTTCTCTGGCGCATAAGGTCTATAATCCAAGTCTTCCAAAGTCATATCATACCTTAACATGAGAACAAACAGAAATTAATCCCTGACAATCTTCCCTTCCAGTGAACTCCAGTGAGTTCCAGAGTTTGATTCTTAAAATGACTCATTCAGAACGGTGCTTTGAACTGGATCAACTGATTCATTCAAAAGATTTGGTTCAAATTAATGATTCTTTCATAAAACCGCTCCCAATTCATTCTCCTCTTGTGTTCCACGGAACATTACATGAAGGTGAGAAAATATGAATGTTTTATTTATGGCTGAATTATTCCTTTAAAAATGATATACACACACTCCATTAGCCTACTTACTGATCCATTTAAACAGCATAGACAGCAATGATAATAATAAGCATATTCATATATTTATATAACTCTAGGGCAGGAACCTGTTCAAAGGTTAATGCTTCACTGAATACTGCAAACTCTGCAAATGACAGTAATATGAAAAGCAGCCAGTGGGCATTCAAGTCAACATACGAAAATCTTTGAGGCCTCACTGCAACATTTCAAACACTCTCTACTGAAACTTGGAACTAACAGACCTAATTTACTCTGTTCACACTTAATTACATTTCATTATCTATCATGGACCTGTGGGTGCATCCTCTAATATTCTTTTGATACTTCTATAAAGGAATGTGAGGAGAGACCGAGACGATGTGTAATTTTCATTCTGTGTTATCTTACACATGTTAAGAATTAAACCAGTGCCTTTGGGCTAGGAATTATAGAGCTGGAAAATCACTGCAGATGATTTGCATTAGCGATTTGGTGGTGGGATAGAGGCTGACAATTTGATGAGAAATATCTGAAACCCAAATCTAACCATGCTTGAAACAGTGAACAGTTTCCCTTCAGTGTATCAGTCTATGTTCATCCTGTCAACAATTATAAGAGTTGCATTTCTTCCTATTTGGCACATGTATTCTCAAACTTCTCCCTCAAATACTTGAGTGTGCCGTCACCAAGGCAACGTCATTCAGCGGTGGGATGAGGTTAAAGGGCACCAGCAAAGAAGTGGAAACAGCGGGTGCCTGGGATGGTGTGGTGGTGTTCAGCTATTGAACAAATTATTTGGATTTACATGAATGAATGTAATTGATTCTGACGTTTGTAGAATCAGTTCAAATAATTCTCTATTTGCAATTTTAATGAGACAATCTCCATTTCTGTCCTTCCTGCACACACATTTCATGAAAAAAGTGTCTCATGTCTATTGAAGCAATAGGATCATGTCACATCTTTGTCATAATAGGATTGCAGGTCCAAGTTAATATATATGACAGGGTGGATTCTCTTCTCTATCTCTCTCTTAAATGCAGTCCACCGAAAGCAAAACCTTGATTTCTGAGCCAGATCTAATCCAGCTTAAATTTTCCTTTTGAAATTTTACTAATTTGCCAATTTACCAATCTGCTATCACTCAATGATACAGCAAAGTTATTATTGTTAACTAAATATCAAACTATTAAAAACTGTTTTCAGTAATTGAAATAAAGCTGAAATGAAATAAAATATAAACATTAGATAAAAACATAGATGAAGAGGTACACGTAATTTTTTTTACATTATATACAGTATATTACATTATCAATATTTTTTCCAAAACATGTTTTTTTTGTTCTGATTCACTATAGTAAGCCTATTATAAGCAGTGTTGGGGAAAGTTACTTTTAAAAGTAATGCATTACAATATTGCGTTACTCCCTAAAAAAGTAACTAATTGCGTTAATTTTTATGAAAAGTAATGCGTTACATTACTTATGTTTTACTTTTTCTCACCTGGGCTGGGCTTGCTTGTTTATTTTTTAATAACAACAAAAAAGTTATATTTTTGGCAAATGTTAAGGCCCCCAATTCACACCAAAAGTGAAATGAATAAGCCGCAGGCTGAAGGAAATGCATATTTATGCCTGAACAGTAGAGGGCGCAGCTCAAACAAATCTTTCAGCTGTGCTGCCATTCTGGATTAAAGAAGAACACAGGAGAAGGAAGTTCAACACTCTTATTTCTAAATCTAATTTATAGTCATTTTTGCTTATTAGTATGGTTGAACTAGATAATTGAAGGTCAGCAGCAAAGACATTGGTTAATAAAGTGAGATTAAATACATAAAGTATATTTGTTTAATTTAATATAGTTAATTATTACAGGTTTGCATAAAATTCTGAGATTGCATTTCACTGTTTTTATTCATTTTGAGGAACACTGAATGTTTTCGTGCAAGTGAGATGAGTAAATGCATGTTCACATTTTTATTCTAGAATTACAATAACAGTCATGTTCACGCACACAACACCTCTGCACTTTATTTCTCTCAACATGGGGACAGGAGAGCTGTCGGTCAATAAATGTGAGAAAGTTGCTTATTTGAAAAAGTAACAGATATTTTGTTGTAAAATTAAAAAAAGGAATGCATTACTTTACTAGTTACTTTAAAAAGTAATCTGATTACGTAACTCAAGTTACTTGTAATGCGTTATCACAAGTGTTTATATTTTAGACCTGTCTGGATGGTTTTCGCGAGTAAATGTGTACGCGTCACTCGTTCACACGTTATATCCATAAATAGAGAAAAGTTGCTCCAGCTACTTTGACGCATGTATGGTGTGGGAGTGGCATAGGTTAGTTGTCAGAAAAGTTGACATGGAGCACACTAAATCTCAAACCTCTCTGAATCACAAACGCCGAACAGAGGAGAGTCTGCTGGCAAAAAAAGAATGTGACAGAGCTTGTAATAAAACAAGAATCAACATTGGTTTGGCTTTTCAAAGATGGCGGGAACTGAGGGATTTGAAATGTTGAGCAATGCGGAGATGGTGTTTTTATTACTCAACAGGTGAGTAAGGTATTTTATTGAACAGATACATTTTCATATGTATTGTAACTCTCTAACAGAGTTCACTGTAACGCATTATCTGTTGTGAAGGGTTATATTCATCTGCACAGTCAAACAGAGCTAAAGCACAGACAACACAATGTTCTTCCGCAAAATGCATGCAGTTTGGGTTTTTTAACCACTTGCGGGCCAAAATTTACACAGTGTACCTCTAAAAATTAGAAATACTGAAATACATAACTTTTAAGTACTAAGACTACTAAAATTAACACTGAAATAAAAAAGTTAAAGCCAAATTGGGAAAAAAAGCGCATAACAAAATTACTAAAACTTAAAGGGGATCTATTATGCCCCATTTTACAAGATAAAATAAGTCTCTGATGTCCCCAGAGTGTGTATGTGAAGTTTTAGCTCAAAATACCCCACAGATCATTTTTTATAGCATGTTAAAATTGCCACTTTTTGGGGATGAGCAAAAACATGCCGTTTCAGTGTGTGCCTTTTAAATGCAAATGAGCTGCTGCGCTCGGCCTAAGAGGGCAGAGCTTCACGAACTGATTCTCCGGTGCAAGGAGTCTGTCAGGACGTGCTATAATGTCAGAAACTGCGAATATATGCTGCATGGAGATAGAACAGGTATAGCTTAGTTCAATTACGGTTATAACTTAAATTGTCTTCTTCCACTATATTAGTACAAGCCTGTTGTACCAGACCCCATCCTGAATGATGGCCAAAACTTAAAAAATGAGTTTTATGATGTTTATTGTGCGTAACACAAAAGATGAAGCGTCCATTTTCACTATAGAAAATATCTGTAAGAGCTTAATAAAACACAGTGCAAGTGTGCATTAAAATATTATCCATAAACTCTCTCTCTCCCTTGCATTATCATCAACATACACAGCGAAGTACACAGAAACACTCGTTACAACTAACAGTAAACAAATATATAAAGACCTTATGCCTTTTAGGGTGGTGCTTAATAAACTGGTGAACTTTATATCCGTAAATCAACTCCGATGAACTGTAATAAAGTGCTCTCACCTTAATTACTGCTGTATCCAGTATCACTCTGGAGGCTGTAAGCTGGATCACAAACAGTTTACTGATCTATCATTAAGTAACACATTTTTAGCACAACCTCTGTTTTGTATTGTCCCTTTGTATTGACATTCGTTCACAAAGAAGTCCGGTGTGAAATGATTCGCGCAGACATAAATGAATTTCGTTAGAGTTAAGGGAGCATTTTCTTCGAAAACAAAATTAATCCACCTCGTCTTCAGCAGCTCAAATTTAGGGAGTAAATGGAGAGAGCTATGTGAATTAATCCATCCAGCTTCAGAACACCTAAAACACTTGGGAGATGTTCTCGTCAGTGCAGCAATGGCGGACTGTACAACTCACTTGTTAAAACGGCAGTGTCTGTCAACATTCTAATGTGACGTCACATCATTATAGGGTGGTTGTGTACACACACTGCCAACACACATTTATGTCCAAACACCATGCAAAAGTGAATTTTGCATAATAGGTCCCCTTTAAACTAAAATTAAAATGAAACTGAAAATAGAAAAATAAAAGCTAATTCAAAAATATTAATAAATACTATAATAGTAAACAAATAATACTGAAAATAATAAATCAGATAAATTAGATTAATTTAACATAAGTCAGGCCTACATGAACTCTACTTGTAAATATGCTTTAAAATTTTCAGAAGTCAGAAAGCATCCTGTCATGCAGAAGCTGTTTAAATAGGTGTGGAAACACTAAACCTAAGGATTCCTGTCAGTGAAATAATCAGAGCATAAACCAATTCCTTCAAGCACACTGCTATGATGCTATGAATCTCACCACCAACTCTAACTGACAGGTCCAATATGTCCATGACAGATGGTAATGAGCAAAGAGATAAATAAATAACGGCTAGAGAGTGTACGAATGTCAACTCTTCTGTGCTTAACATTTTACGCTGGAGAGGCGCTGGTGTGCAACCTAATACAAAATACGTATTCCCCACAGATTGATATTTCAAATGAATTTCCTGCTACTCGTCACAGAAGATTAGTCAAGTCAGGTCTTGGTGATCATACTGGAATTATCTGGAGTGGCAGCTAATTAAAAACGGCTTGACCAGTCACTATTTACACACAAATCAATAAGCCATCAAGCTATTATTACATGCAGTATCATAGCCAAAAGCTTGTGTCTTGTTTTTCTTGCAAATTTATACAAGCACCTGTTCCTCGGTAAGCTTTTAATAATGTCCCTGTTGTGATAATGGAAATTCAAATGATTTAAATAAATATTCCGGGTTAAATACAAGCTCAATCAAAACTGCACGTGGCAAAATATTGATTACCACAAAAAAAATTTTAACCCTTTCTTAGAAAAATACAATGTGGGTTACACTGTTTCAATATTACAGCCACAAGATCATAAATCATATGCATATTAACATGATTTGACGCTTATTAACCTTTTCTGTGTAAAGTTATATTCAGTTTTACTACTTTGCTGCCATGAAAACAAACACCATAAACCATAAAACAACTGTAAGAATTATAACAACAACTTTACAGCTCAAATGACTTAAGTTTTTACAGATAAATTAATTTAATGATGTGTTTATAGATTATAACCTTTACATTTTTGTTTATCAAATCAAAGCCACCCTATTGTAAGTGCAATATTACATGAGATTGTGAGACAACATCTTTTTTGTTGCATAAAGATGTAATGTTACATAGCTGTCTATAGGTAATTCCCGTCAGCATACTGACTGTACCCTGGTAAAATGAGGCACAGTAATTTAAAGAGAAGATTAAAGTGTATGTTCATGTTGGACCTGGACTGGTTCCACTAGTCTTGTGACAGATTACTGCAATGTGGAGAGAGGTGGTTAACAACCTTCGGGTGCTTTTTTCTTTCACACATGAATGGATGTATGTTGGTTCAGAAACCTCACATGACTCGGCTCACCTTTGCCAGATGAGAGTTGATCCATTTTGTGAAAGTTCGCTTCTGCACCGCTTCCTGCTCATCTAAAGGAAAGAAAATAGTAAGAAATCAGACATGAGACATTACTGTAAGATCTATCAAGATTCGCTTTAAAATTCGGTTCTTGGTTATTCTTATCGAAATATAAGGTTTATTTAGACTGATTATCGGTTTGACAAATATTTTTGACCAATATTTACACTTTTACACTTATTTGGTTATTGGTTCTTTATTATTAAAGGGTTAGTTCACCCAAAAATGAAAATTCTCACCTTCATGTCGTTCCACACCCGTAAGACTTTCGTTCATCTTCAGAACATAAAATAAGATATTTTTTATAAAATCCGATGGCTCAGAGAGGCCTGCATTGCCAGCAAGACAATTAACACTTGCCCAGAAAGCTACTAAAGACATATTTAAAACAGTTCATGTGACTACAGTGGTTCAACCCTAATGTTATGAAGCAACGAGAATACTTTTTGTACGCCAAAAAAACAAAATAACGACTTTATTCAACAATATCTAGTGATGGGCGATTTCAAAACACTGCTTCATGAAGCTTCGAAGCTTTTCGAAGCAGTGGTTCGGAGCGCGTATCAAACGTGATTTCAGTAAACGAGGCTTCATTACGTCTTAAGTGTTTTGAAATTTCAATGGTTCACCACTGGGGGGCGTGACTTTGGCAGTTTGATACACGCTCCGAACCACTGATTCAAACAAAAGATTTGTAAAGCTTCAAAGCTTCGTCCAAAAAAAATCGTCCATCACTAGATATTGTTGAATAAAGTCGTTATTTTGTTAATTATCTTGCTGTCAATGCAGGCCTCACTGAGCCATCGGATTTTATGAAAAATATCTTCATTTGTGTTCCAAAGATGAACAAAGGTCTTACAGGTGTGGAACGACATGAGTGTCAGTAATAAATGACAGAATTTTCATTTTTGGGTAAACAAACCCTTTAAGCCCATTGATTAAGGGCACCATTTGGTAAATTTCTATATATGTAACTTTCCTATACACTACACTTAATATACATAAATTTTTTCATTCTCATATGAGCAACACATAGGATTTTAAATGCAACAGTTATACACATCACAAAACAATGAATAAAATTAATTGCAAAACAACTTTTCTTAAATGTAATGACATAAATAATAATAATATTTATTTGTAGTCCAAAGATTGTTGTAGTCTAGGGATATTTTTAGGTGTTACTGTGTGAAAAAGCAGAAATAAAACAATAATTAATCACATATCGTTATACATATTGGTTCTGCATATCAGTTACCAAACTCATAAACATAAAAATAATATGTATCATATCAGTTGCAAACATAATATTTAAATATAGCCTGGGATCCAGGACAACATTAAATAGGTGGGCACCAGAAACTTTAACCCAATTTTCACAAGCTCACTCACAGCGATATTTGCTACAGTATCCTGCAAGCAAATGAAAGCACCATAAACATATCACTCTCTAAACAAAAGGTTCAGTCCTGATTCTGAACTGCAAGGTGACAGTAATATCCTTTCTCCTAACTGTTATATCAGCATGAGATGACAACTGACAGAGCCAGCGTCTTTAATGAAAGCACTGTCTGATGAATTACACTGAAGCCGGTCACTGACACACACACTGTCTGTCTGTGTGTGTGTGTGTGTGTGTGTGTGTGTGTGTGTGTTAAAAAGGGGACCAGGCTCATGCATAATGCAGACCACATGTGCCAGTGCAAGTGCCATTTGTGCTAAAAATCTTGTATTTTGTGAATTAATAGTTCGATCAGAGCTAAAGCGATCAAATATTGATGAGAAGATGAGTGTGATTGATGGTCACAGAAAAGATTTGCAGCAGCATTGGTGTGTATTACAGTGTATATGAGTGTAAGTGTGTGCCCAACCCACTATCATAAGGACAGGGTGACTTTGAGCGGGAAACACAGATGCAAACTCACTGTATAACACATACACCCACAAAATGTCTCCATTGTAATTATAACCAGGTGTCATTTTTCTTCTAATTTCTAATTAAATCTCCAAAATAACCACCATGATTAATCAACACTTCCTCGACTGTCTCTCTCGCACAGTCAGAAATGATCCACAGTGCATCCAAGAACCTGCTGAGCTGTTTTGAACATTTTCTACACAGGATGCCCTACAGACGACCCCGTTATTCCCAAAAATACCTCCAACTCGACAACACAACATTATTTGAGTATATTTTACAAGAAAATACTATTTCAGTCTTTCTACTTCAACATTTCAAGTTTAATTCAATGTGTTACTTGCCATTTCTTTGTGAAATTAGCATTTTCTGAGTGAAAATTCTTTCAAAAAATAATTCTACATTGTATAGAAGCACAAAAACAGTCAAATATGCAGATCTGACATAAAGTATTGTACATCTACAAACACATGCAAATTGCTATCATCGAAATTTGCTGCATTTATAAAAAGGTACGGCAATTTCTTACCACGCAGGTGCTGAGAAACCCCTGCCACTAAGTTGAGAGATGTGCCAGACTTCTTCTTGGCAGCTACATCCTCCCATCGTCTTGCCACTTTGCCCTTGACTTCCATTCCCACAATGCCTCTGTGATCTTAAGTCCATGAAGAGCACATTCACCTGTGATGTTCAGAGGTCTTGCACAGGGTCAACTACTCTCAACCACCCTCTTGTGGAGCTTTTGCTGTTCTCCTTCTTAAATATTCTGATCTGTTGCTTGTCAGTGCAGAAGAAAACCTTCATGCACCTCTTTTTTAGGTTCTCTACTTCCTTCTCAACATCCGATGTAAGTAATCAAAGTGTCCTGTCCTTGTCCTTCCTACATAACAAAAAAAAAAAAAAATAGTGGGAATGTGTGCATGTGTGCAGCACCGGTCTCAGTATCTCTCTGTCTTTACACTCTCTGCAGGAACAATTCCCCTTGTGCCTCCAGCCAATCGTTTGTATGGGAATGTGTGATGTCATCACACATCTGAGCGTATGACGGGAGGGGGAGTGGTGTGCGTATATGTGTTGTGAGTCACACAGCCTGCAACGCACACTCTTTGATGACCGGACCGGGCAGGACGTGCTCGGCACTGAAATTCCCTGAGATCAGCTGAACTCTCTCTCTCTCTCTCCCCTCCCACAAAACGTATTGGATTCTATGGTTTAGGAAAAGCTGCCTGCCTGAGCTGATTAACTTTGCCTGAAAACACTGCTCGATCTGATTTACCGCTCCCAGCGGCTTTATAAACCTCCTAGAACAGTCTAACAAAACAAACAGCACTACACTGCTAGATGCATTATTGAGATGTGATGGGGCTTTTATGTCACATAGTGCTATCAACAAACAAGCTATTAGAATAGAATGAAATCCAGGCTGTATTTTGGCATAAAATAAATATTTTATACACGAGAAAAAGAGCGAAAATTAACACCACACCAATGTTGCAGGTTTTGAAAATGAAGATATGAGAAAATGAAAAGCCTGGGGAGAATGATAATCTTTAAAATTATGATAGTTTCATTAATCATGGGTATAATTTTCTCTTTTATTCGTCTCCTCCCGAAAGGGTTTTTAATGATGGAAGTCATTAATATCAAATGGCCTCTGTCATATGCTATCAGTCTCCAGATATCTTCACTTCTCAAGCCTGGAATCTGTCCTGCAATATCTTTAATGAAAATCTCTGACAGGTATGCGCATGCATGTATTTATTTAAGAGTGTTTATGAGTCAAAGAAAAGATGTTATTATATGGTGAAGGCACACCACAAGAGAGCTAACACAATAACATATTTATAGTGGCTAATGTTCTCTAATGACAAATGATTTGACATAATCTGAGCAAGCAACAATGCTTTGCTGTGGACGTGACTAGTCTCTGTCCATGGTCCTGAACTAGTGCATTGAGCAAAAACACCAAAGAAAACCAGCCTTGAAAACAAGAATGACCTATTTAAATACTGTCAAACTAAGAATAAAATAGATCGATATTTACAGTCTATACAGGCGAGTCTGTATCAGTTTTGTATATATAATATGGAGGTGATACTGTAGGAGCCCCTTTAGGCTAAAGAACAATCCACATGAGAAAGATAAAAGAAAAAAAGACAGCATTTTGGAAAGCCTTCATTCTCAACATGGGATTTTGAGTTACTAAAAGAAGGTTGTGTAAAGGCTGAGGGCTATTCTGGACTAGAGATCTGCAGAGGTTAGAGTACAAACAGATGCTGGGTTAGTGTGCCTAATACCTGAGGCTAGCGACTAACCTCATGGGTCTCACTCACTAGTGCTCGAAAAAGAAGAAAGAAAGAAAGAAAGAAAGAAAGAAAGAAAGAAAGAAAGAAGGGTAGTACACCACCTTGTGGTAAACTCAAGAACTCTAATATACATTGTAAATGAGTGGTGCAGCCTCACTGACTGTAAATCTTACATTTTACACTTGCAATCACTACCTGGTGATTTGCCAAGAAACGTTTTATTTCATTCTTGCCAATGAATTATTTCCTTATTTTGATTTATGAATGTACACATAATAAATAATCCACTAAAGAAAACCTGTGCCTCTCTTACAAGGACTGTGTAGGGTTCAGCATTTCTTTGAAATGTCTTTTAAATTACAAATAAATTTCAAAATTTGAATAGAATTCTTCAATTAACTTTAAGGAAATAAAATGAACTGAAATTCAAAGAAATTTAAATGTCAAAGACAAAGAAAGGAAAGATGGTCAAAATAAACAATGAATGACTGAATGACAAAGCCTTGTTAGAAAGTTAAAAAAAAATTTAATATGGAGGCTTTATTTGACATCATTATTATATAATTATATTTTAAATTAACTTTCATTTTTAGAACCTGCTAAATTTCTGTAAAAATTCCACTTCCAGTATTTTGTGAATTCTATTTAAATTAAGTAAAAACTTATGAATTAAGAGGGAACTTAAATTCTGAATTCTGAAATAAAGGATTAGTTCACTTTCAAATGAAAATGACCCCAAGCTTTACTCACCCTCAAGCCATCCTAGGTGTATAATGACTTTCTTCTTTCTGATGAACACAATCGGAGAAATATTAATAAATATCCTGACTTTATATTGGCAGTAAGCGGGACCAACGAGTATGAGCTGAAGAAAGTGCATCCATCCTCATCCATCCATCATAAACATGGCTCCGGGGGGTTAATAAAGTCCTTCTGAAGCAAAGCGATGCGTTTGTGTAAAAAAAAAAAAATCCATATTTAACAAGTTATGAAGTAAAATATCTAGCTTCCACCAGGCTGCCTTCCATATTCAACTTATGAAGAAAGTGTAAAACTCTCGCAGTTCAAACCGCTTACACTACGTCCTACGCATTCCCTATTTAACTTATGGAAAAAGCTTAACTGACGTGATGCCAATTTACACTTTCTTCGTAAATTGAATACGGAAGGCGGTCTGGCGGAAGCTAGATATTTTACTACATAACTTGTTAAATATGGATTTTTTTTTTTTTTTACACAAACGCATCGCTTCGCTTCAGAAGGCCTTTATTAACCCCCCGGAGCCGTGTGGAATATGTTTATGATGGATGGATATGGATGGAGACACTTTCTTCAGCTCATACTCGTTTGGTAATGCTAACTGCCATTATAAAGCTCGGATGCGTCAGGATATTTATTAATATTTCTCCGATTGTGTTCATCAGAAAGAAGAAAGTCATATACACCTAGGATGGCTTGAGGGTGAGTAAAGCTTGCGGTCATTTTAATTTGAAAGTGAACTAATCTAAACTACATAAACTACATAGACATATTGATTTTTATACTGTAAAAACTGTATATTCTATCCCCTATCCATCACAGAAAACTTACTGCATTTTTACATTTTCAAAAAACATCACAGTATGAATTATAAGCTGTTTTGTCCCCATGACGTAGGGTATTTTCCATTATAGCTCAATTCCACCATCACTATAGCAACAACAACTCTTTCTACACATACGGCATTATTTATATCTCTGACCAGTGAGTGTGGCTATTAGCACTTTACCCTCACTGATAACGGAAGCCTTGAGAGCTTCTCCCCTCCTGCGCTTTCCCAATTCTGCATCGGCACCGATCCCTAATTCTGCCAAATTAGCATTACTAATTACAGTCCAAAGACACAAAAGATTTTATGAATAACTCAAGATAATTACTACAATGGGAAATTCCTCCTGTGGTTTCAGACAATGTGTGCTCTTAACAGGACAGATGTGTACACAATACACCTCCAATTTGGAAAGTGTCTAGACATATTCAGGAAAAATAAAAATAAAAACATTTGAAGACTGTGATACAGTGCTTTAGTGACCACTAGCTCTCAGCAGATGCCAATCATGCTATCTGAAGAGTATTAAAAGATCTCCTGTTGGCTTCTGTAATGAAATGATGTGGTCAGGGCCAGGGCAGAAGTAGGTCAGACAGGCTAAGCTTTTTATCCACTTCGAGAAAATCTGAACCATGCCCACATATACTACCAACATCATGTAGAAGAAGAGAATCTGTCTTATCGTACAAGGTCTGCATTATAGTAAAACGTAAACACACTGATTAAGTATAGTGGTTTAGGATTTGCATACTCAGGTTATCAAAAGAGCCTTAGATTTCACTGAAGCAATCAAAGGTGCACTCACACCGCACAAATCAGGCAGATTTTATCTACTTCAGAAGGTGAACTGACCTTCAGTATTTGACACAGCTTGCTAGAGGCAAGTAAAAGGTAAAGTAAAGGTCAACCTGCTGTTGAAAGATAAGACAGTAACGTATTATGAGGATTCTTACTCTGTCTGCAGGCCATTGTAAGTGTCACGGCTGTTTCTGCTGACTAAATGAGGAGTTAAGCACAATCTAACAACAGTTAATGTGTGTGTCGGTCACACAAGAGTCCATTCAATATCACTGTCACTGGCAATCAGTCAGTCCCTCGTCCATCGCAGCTCGTAAATACCCTTCTCAAGCCTAAAACAAATGGGATGACCCATGCTCTTGTGGACTAGAACTTGTCAAAAGTACTATCCTCATTTAATAGCCTTTTGTTAATGTTCGCTACCGATCAAAAGTTTGAGAGAAGTCTCACCAAGGCTCCATTTATTTAATTAAAAATACAGTACAAACAGTAATATTGTGAAATATTATTCAAATTTTTCTGTTTTCTATTTTAAAATGTCATTTATTCCTGTGATGGCAAAGCTGAATTTTCAGCAGCCATTACTCCAGTCTTCAGTGTCACATGATCCATCAGAAATCATTCTAATATGCTGATTTGGTGTTCAAGAATTGTCAATATTGAAAACATTTGTGCTGATTCATATTTTTGCAGATTGTTTTTTTAATATTTTGTGATTTTCAGGATTCTTTGATAAACAGAAAGTTCAAAAGAACAGCATTTATTTGAAACAGAAATCTTTCCTAACATTAGAAATGTCTTTATTGCCACTTTTGAACAATTTAATGCATCCTCGCTCAATAAAAGTATTACTTTCTTTCAAAATAAAAAATCTCCAAACCTTTGAATGGTACTCCAAGTGCTATTTGGACAGATATTTTGTCTGTCGTACTACAGAAACACACACATTTCTCTTTGAAACAACTAAATCAGGTCATCTCACTGGTAGCACAATACAATTTTTCTTCCCAGTTCTCATACAGATGTTAATGCACACTCGACCATAAGTCAACGTTCTCCTTTTGTGTGTATTTCACAGAAGAAAGAAATTCATAAGGATTTGGAACATAAATAATGACAGATTTTTAATTTTTGGGTGAACTATCCCTTTAATTTTATAGCACACTGCAACTGTTTTGTTCTTTGCTGACCTACAGCACCTTGTTTTGTGTCTTGCACCTCTATTGTATTACATCTTTGTGCAGCTCAGAGCTGAAACAGAATGCTGAGTCTGTGTGGTGGAATGGAGAGAGCGAGAGATGAGGGAGACACTGATGGAGGAGGACTGCATCCACAGGAGCTCACAGCTCCACAGCGTTCAAGGTGACCGTCTGTGCTCATGTTGGTCAGTAGAGAATGGCCGGTCTCTGCCATATCTGGCACATCATTACACAGCTATTGTGGCAAAGTGCCAGAACTGACCCATTTCTCTCTCTCTCTCTCTCTCTCTGTCCTGCTCCATTTCTGTGTGGCATTGTGCCAGTATTGCTGTAAGTGGCCATAAAGAGAAAGAGCTGGATGGACAGGATGACTCCCATGTGCGTCTTTATGTCTTTCTCTGTGCATGTGGAAAATGCAATTATTTTAAAAATTATAGTTCACCCAGAAGTGAACATACTATTGTCATTTACTCACCCTTATGTCATTCCTTATATGATTTTCTTCTGTGAAACACAAAAGGAGAAATTTTGAAGAATGTGCTGGTCGCTGTTTTCCACTCAATTACAATGAATAGGAATGTGGAGCTTTCGAAATTCAAAAGCACGATAAACAAATAAGCAGTCCATACTACTTGTATACAGTATTTTAAGTCTCCTGAAGTCATACAATAGCTTTGTGTTACAAACAAACTGAAGTTAACAGATCATTAGCTACGTTTACATGGACACTTGTTTCAGTTGGAATTAAATTATTCCAATTGATGAATCCGAACATATAGTGTTTACATGAACGCTAAATAAGTGGTTAGGTTGATGTGCATGTTTATATGTCACAAGATTCAAATTAGATTTGATCTTTTGACATGAACACACTGCACAAATTAAGAGATTTGCAGCTGTTAACCCTCCTACCACTCCTTTTTTTCTTTGTTTTAAAAAGCAGACTTTATATTTATCTATTTTGGTCCTAATTTGGAGACGATGTGCACATGAAGCTTTGTGCCATGCTGCTGTCATACGCCATTACGCCATTTCTACATCATTGAATATGCACAGAACTTTTCGGTTTCTGTTTTCAATCCCATTAAGTGTTTACATGCCCTATCAAACAGATAAGAAAAGGTTTAAACCACCCCTTACGATCCAAATGACACTCAAACTGACGTGTTTACATGTGACTTTATGTGCTACTATTATTAGGGTCCATGTAAATGCAGCTATTGAGTCAGAGTTTATAAATAAGCGAATCAATCCTATTTGTGAACAAATAATTTAGACAAGTTTCGTGAATAGGAAGAAAGGATGGATGGAATTTCTTTTTTGCGTAAAACATTCCTTTAAATAAAATGCACGCACACCTGACTACCTTTGCATTTACAAATACACAGATTCTCTCTCTCTCTCTCTCTCTCTCTATCTCTATCTCTCTCTTACACACAAACATGCAAAAAAAAAAAAAAAAAAAAGGAAATAATTACAGTACCACCTCTAGAGAGAGTAAGACTGAACTTTTATTTGAAACATCTGTTTGACTATTTATTAGAAGTGTGACAGCTTGTAGCTTTTCCAGTAACAATAATAGCTAGTGCTAACTACATCTTTTAAGGGGCCCTTGACTGTAGTTTAACTACTTTTAATTTATCATTAACTTGTAGATTGACAAAATACAGTTCCAAACTAACTTCTCCATCACTGCACACATCAAACAAAGAGACAAGAAACAGGTGCAGAAGAGTGAGACACATTCCCCAGGTGTTTGTGTGGCTTATTTGTGGCTCACAACCAGACTGTAGGTGGAGAAGTGGTCTTATGACGCCTACACGATGACCACTGAAAAACACTCAAATATAGGACATATTCAGAGAATAGGCGTTTCTGTCTGGATAACAAGAGATAATAAATAGCAAAATTCCTCAGCATATGGAAAGATTTTTAGCCTGGGAGGGCTTCAAAGCAGACTTGCCGTTTTCTGCCATATGGTGCCACTAATTGCTGCTTTTTTTAACAACCTGCCACTGTTTGGATGTGAGTTACTGTACCCAAAAAAAGAGGACAAAGGAAGAAACATGGCATAGACATTGTTTGTGCCTGCTATGGTTACACATGAGCTCATTCAAATTTAAGTACATAAAAATGTCTAAATGTTTTACAATTTATCATAGAACATAAATAACAGTAATTTATATAAATGAACTGAATTTATAAATAATTGATTACATTAATTATAAATAAATAACTAATATAAATGTTATTATAAAACGGTTAGTTCCTGTCCTTGATTCTGATTGGTCAATAGCTGTGTTTTATTCACGATAAAATACACCTATGACCGCTTCACCCAACGGTTCTGTGTATCACTACACAACACCCTTAGCAACCACTCTTAGCAACGTAAACTATGTTCTCAATTGATATTGTTCATTGAAGCTTAGGCTACTGTATTATGTAGAAGAGTACTGTGAGAAAGAGATCGAGTGAGCGAGTTTATTACTTGCATTCAGATTTATAATTTTCCTTCAGGTCAGTCCTATGTTCGTAATAAAAAATCTGTTTAAATGTCCAATGTATTATCTTGTCCTTTTAACAGTTAAGTGGTTTTCCTGTGACTGACAGCGCTAGTCAAAGCATTGAGTCTTGTTCCATGTTCACAACAATTCACTCTTTTAAATGTAAAAGTCTTCGCTACTGACACACTCATAAAGACAGTCTTTGCCGCCATCTAATGGCGTAATAATATAACTTCTGTTGCTGTTCACGGTCAGGGACTATTTTTTCCGGCGGAAGGAAGGCTTTTAGAAAAAGTTTACTTCATGAAAGTTGCATTGATACATATTTTTGGCTTTAATATTTGTATTGTGTGGTAACTTTTATAAAAGCAATAAGGTACTCGAGGCTAGTGCTGTATCGTGAATAAGTCTGTGACATTCACAGTCTCGAGTACCTTACTGCTTATATATAGCGCTCTCTCTCTCTCTCTATATATCTCTATAACTCTCTCTCTCATCATATTATATATATATATATATATATATATATATATATATATATATATATATATATATATATATATATATATATATATATATATATATATATATATATATATATATATATATATATATATATAGATATATAGATAGATAGATAGATGGATAGATAGATAGATAGATAGTCTGTTTTATCACCTTCTTTGTCAGCATGCCCTAATCTAACTAAATTCATGCCATGCCATAATCAACAGGAATAAACAAAATCTCAAGGATATTTAATGTGGCCTGTGTAAGCATTCAGTGCCTGCGTGCTCTCCCATTAGGAAAACAGGTGCTCATTAGCAAAACTTCCCTTTTGTTTTCAGAAATAAAACAGGAAATTTAAACGATGCTTTAAAATGTTTTGATCCCAATGAATATTGCCACTGATGAGCTCTTTGTTTAAGGCAGGAAGGGAAGCTCTCTCTGCCACACTTGCACACACAGAAATGGTAATCTGATCAAAGCAGGGGATCACATTGGTCTGATTAGCAACTCTAATCTGCTCACTCGGGAGGAGAGAGAAAACTCAAGTGCAAAATGAACATTGAATGATATATTTATGCACTAATATTAGACAAAAATGGTTTAAAAAAAGAAAAAAAAATTCTTCCACCTCTTTGGCACGACTTTAGACACACCCAATATAGCTGATGTCTTACTATTATTTCAAATACTTCCAGTATTTAAGTATGATAATTATATGATTGACTGTACTCTAAAATGCATAATACAGCTACTTCTGAGAGGTGAACATTTTTTAGTATCATGTTAGTAGTAGTAGTATCATGATGTGAAAGCTCTACTACTGTTGTTTCATATTAAGCATGAGCGCATGCGCATACACATAAGCATGTCATTATGGCTGTTTCTCCTGCTCTGCCTTAATTTTGCAACCAATGAGGCGTGAGAAAGCAATGGCATGCTGAATAACATACTTAGCATCACATGATTCATTCTCCCCACAAGCATCTTTACACACCATCAATCTGGCCTGACACTCAACACACTGCTCTACTTCTGGTTTCTAGGGCGACCAAAGCCCAAGCCTCCAACATGTTACCTACAGAACATAATAGTGTGTGTCTGTGCAACAGTTTAAACTGCAGATGATCGTATCATGATCATAGTCAGAGGTACAGAAATGTATCAGTCTTTTTACACTGAATATGAAGGTGAAGACCACCATATTATGTTGGCCTAGTACATAAGTGGGTGAAATATTATGCATAATGTGGTAGTTTGTCTCTTAGAGTTCTGCATCTTAGGAACAGAGAGTTCTTGAAGGAACAGTTCTCCCAAAAAAATAATTCAAAATATTAATAAATACTATAGTATATAAATAATACTAAAATAACACTGAACTAGCAGGGATGCACCGAAATTTTTCTGCCGTTTTTTTTACGTTTCGGGCGGAATGGTTTTGGAGGGACGAAATCAGTGACTGAAACGTTTAATTAGCGCTTCTCTGATGGTGATGGTGAACGCTGAACACAGTCAACGTTTTGACTGTGTTCAGCGTCTATTTTGTGCACACAACGTGGATAGGCTACATAGGCTACAACATGTCAGCTGTGTGGACACTAGCTCTGTATTGACAATATTAATTTCTCGATTTTAATCAGTAATGATATGGTTTCTTAAATCTAAAATTTTTTAGTCTGTGCTACTGTTGATGCAGTGTGAAGAAAACTTCACTAAACTAGGGCCCTAAGATTTCCGCGATGCAGAAAACGCGGACAGAATCGCGGAATCCAGTCATAAAAACGGAATATAGTATATAACGCGGAATGTCACGGAATTTGTCAAATTTTTGAATAATGAATAAAAAGCAGGTCAGTACACTTAAATTAAATCGCGATATAGACAAGTGTCCGTGAATATTAAACCCCAAATAGACTAACATTAAATATGAATCCTGCATGTCTGTGTGTCTCTGAAATGAATGACGCGGAAATGAACAGTAAAGCTCTGTTGTGCAGCACATTGTTTGACAAAAAAAGTTTAATTTCATGATTAAAAGAAATTTAATGGTATGCGTTCATTTGATTGCTGGAAAAATTAAAATACGGAACAGAATTTCTGAGAAAAAAAAAAATTCATAAAAACACTTTTTAATTAATAAATTTTGTTGTTTTTAAGAATTAAATTAATTAGACATGCTTTTTGATTACTAAAATTTAATTTAACCATTAAAATGGAGTCCAAAAAATAAATAAACTGAAAAAACGGAATCCAGAAAAGTCTGTCATTTTTTCTGTGAAACAAAAGTTAAATGTGTCTAGAATAGTTATCCTAGTTTTCAGTGACAATGACATTCATTATAAACCAAGCGTGAAAAATGTCCAGCGTTTTCATGTTATAAAGATTTTTAGCAAAAATTAAATTTGTACCAACTCTCTGACAAAGCAATTTGCTTTATACATTTACAGCAAATTCAGAGTACACGAAGTTTTAGCTTAAAATAAAAACAAGCAAAATTAACAGTAGATAAATATGAATATTTGTTAATGAGCCACACTGAAAATCAGCCTATTTAAAAAAAAATATTGTTAGCTGATGCTAACTGGCTAGCTGATGCTAACTTGAAGTCATTTTTAAATATAAAGTCCAATTATTTTATTCACCACCTAGTTAGATTACATTTGAAGGAAAAACAAAGGATGTAATGTTCAGAACATGGTAACTACAGTAATTATGATTGTGAAAAGCGATGCCCTCTGGGGGCGGTTTACCCCAAGTGGCTGGGGGTGTTTTACCCCACAGACTAAGTTTGAAAAAAAATTATGTCATTCTGAAAATATAATTATATTTTCCTTAAATATAATTATAATATGTACTCCCTAACTGCACGCCTTACTATTCTCATCATATATAACTGTGATGTTCTGCAAAACAACAAGCTTTAAAACACTTTTTTTTTATTACTGCTGAAAATTATATCACTTACCGTGAAATCTATTTTCTCTCAGTTACGTCGCCAGTGTAAGCTTCACAGTGAATACTTCTACATCACTCTTGTCAACTTAGTCCATAGCAACAACAAAAATTTATCTTGACTTTATCTAGTGGTTATTTTGGGAAAAACAGTAGGGGGCGTTTTCCCCTCCACTCTACCCTACCAGTTACATCACAAAATAAACATGGATGAACACCAGAAGGTATGTTGAAAGATACATTACAACTTACTGAAATGAATCCTCATTTAATCACTCAATCAGTGTTTCAACCTGAGAAAAATAAAATGTAAAATAAAACAGCTTGCTAAACCATCAGCATGTGCTAATTTTGCAGAGTAATCCTAACCATATACCTAGCCTAAAACTTACCCTACCATAAGTTATCCCTAAAATCAGAAGGAAGTGGTGAATAACACTGATGTAGAAGCACCTAACCCTGGCTGTAAGCCTAACTTGACAAACTGTAAACTTGTCCCTCAAATCTGATTAGCTGATTGGAATGTTGTTCCAGGTTCAACAAAGATTTTGATCCAGGAACATGTTGTACTTAGTGAAATCAGGTTCTGCATATAATCACTTAACCTTATGTTCACTAAACTGTTAAGCTATTCAATGTCCATAAACTCATTATTTTGGCTCTTCTCTTTAAATATATGCACTGTATTACATATTCATTATATTTTTACCTAACCTGTTAGTGATGTCTTCATTATTTAATGTATGTTGAATAAACCTACCATGAAAGCAAGTTATTACAGTTTATTGTCATTTAAATGTTTATATTTCACCAACAAACTGGAGTAGAAACAATTCCGTTATTAAAAAGTTTATATAAAACTGCCTTATGTGCAATTTAAAACTCAGTTTTAGCTATATGAGTGTTGATTATTAACTAAGTTTGATCAATTAATTGATTTTTTATTATCTATTTTCAGTTTAGGCCCAGAATTTTCATTAAGGTGCATTCCTACACTAAACCATTTAGTTCAGTTTTGTGAACCAGATCAATCGATTCATTGAAAGATCGACTCAAACCAATTTGATCATGAATCAGGATCAGGAATTTGGATACTTTTATGATACTTATAAAGTGCTTTTGTAGATTAAAAATCTCCAGTCCCTGTTTATTGTATAACAACATGAGGGTGAGTAAACAATAATATTTGGGGAAAAAAAAAAATGAACTATTACTTAAAAATGCTTATTACAATTACCTAACTCTATGAAGACGAGCAATGCTAAAAGAGCCTTTCATAATTTACTTTAGAGGTGACACACTGTACTGTACCTTGTTTATTGCACAACTACACACATCCAGAGTCAGCTCTTCTGCTCTTAAACCCTCTCTTTCTTCATTCCTGCTGTCTCTCTGGGCAATCCTTCATCCTAATCTCATTTCTCCATTCATTCACTCTCTCTTCTCTACCTCTGATTCAATCGTAAAAGTAGTCCACACAAAGGGCACACAAGCACTACAATCCAGGTCAATGAGAAAATTGCCAAAGATGCTCTAATACACCAGTTTTCAGTGCTTAATGTAAAGAGCATCTATACTTTTAAACCATTTAAACTTCTGAAAAAAAAATGGGATTGTCTAACTGAATGTGTATCCACATGAACACAAACAATCTCTCCTCAAGTGCCAGGACAGAAATTCTCCCAAAGGACGATTTTGCAACAGGAGACGTCATAAGCACCGCAAAGCATCAATTGGAAACCAACCGTAAACTTTGCATGTGTCTCTGACAATCCTGGGAATTGCATCACATGCCTCACAACACACAGCTGCAGAGAGACGTACTGAACCCGGACAGCCAAATAACACTAGCAGAGACATCTTATATTGATTCATAGGTGCATTCATCAAACAAAACATGCTAAAACATCAAAACCCAAATTAGAATCCATTCAAGTTATTCAAAAGTAATTTCAGCCTTAAATACGTATATGCTGTGTCATCCTACACAGTGGCGAGGTCACCTTTAAGAGAAAGCATGCGTAAGCACTTACCCTGCAGCCTCTGCATCTCATTGGCAATCTCCCTGTCTGAACGACCATAGCGCTGAGCAGATGCCATTCCACTGATTCGAAGTCAGTGGTGCTGATACAGGTCAGTGGATGCGACTCCACCCGAGACTTCTCCAATGATCTAGGATCAGCTGGATCAACTCTATATGAAATGTTTTTAAATCAGTGCATGCCATGCAAACATACGGTTTCTTTCCTCCCTTTGAAGTTCTGTGCTTTCTGCAGGAAGCATCCTCTTCCCTTTAGACTCTCGCTCTCTTTCTGCCTCTCAGACTCTACTCTGGCATCAGCATTAGATTTCACTGCCACCTGGTGTCCAATCAGAGTGCAGATCTCGAGTGCAGTCTGTTGACCAATAATGAGGGCCGAATCGAGTCCTGTGTGTGAGTGTGTTACTTTAGCAATACCAGACAACATTACATTAAGTGATTCAATTAAGATGCGTTACATGTCTGAGCTTCTGCCCATGGAAAACGAAAAAAAGATGCTGGAATATGGCATCTCAAGCATAGGACTCCATTAAGTGAAATTCGAGAGGGGCGGAAAAAAACTCCCATACCAGAGACACACTGTTATGCTTTTCACTTTCATTACCAATTCAATCACACACATGCATGTTATAGGAAAAAAGCAAAGTAAAAATTCCTGACTGGAGCATTAAGCTCAGGATTCAGAGACTGCTCTGCTGAGTCTGCTGGTTTTCAAACAGCAGTGCTTAGCAATGACCTCTAAGCGGTCACTGCAAATGGATGTGAGAGAGAGAGAGAGAGAGAGAGCACAGCAAAGAAGTTACTGACATGAGTCCTTGTGCGCAGAGGATCTTATGTCAATCACATTCACTCACATTCTCCAAGGAGCCACCATTAAGCTTCTGTAGCCTCCATCAAACTGCTCAGAACCACATTTGCAACATTGTGCTCAATGTTTTCCTGGGAATAGATAATAAAGAAAGAGAGATTAACATTGACGAGCAAATAAACAAACCAATAAGCAAACAAGATCAAGAATAGTGATGTCCAGGGATTTATATGAAATGCAAATCAGATAAAAATCAGAGTTTAGCCTGAAATGAAGATTAGCTGCAACGTTCTCTAAAGAGTAACAGAGCCATCTGCTGTCCATCAAGAGAAGACGGATAGGATATAGGATAGGACAGGACAGGACAGGAGAGTTACAGCAGCCATAACTAATACAACACAATACAGTACTAAACAAAATATACAGAAAAAAAGAGATTAATGAAATATATTATACAATGTAACTGTAATGATGGGCCAACAGCGTGAGGATCCATTTGCAGTTTCTTTATTGTAACAACAAAGCACAAAGCAGACAAGGGCAAGACAGTAGCGTAAACAGGGGCAGGCTTAGGTCGAGACAGGCGGCAGAGATTCAGGGTCTTACAACAGGCAGAGTTCAGGGCAGGCGGCAGGCAAACACAATCCAGGAAACAAGCAAGGTTCAGGGCAGGCGGCAGAGGTTCACAGGAGATAAACAGTCCAAACAATAACGGGGTAACAGTCCACAAGAAAACGCTCAGTAGTGATCACCGGGGCAAATCAAGACTTCGCAGTACATGGATGCGTGTGTGCGTCTTAAATAGTGTGAGTGTGATGCAGTGCAGGTGTGCGCAATCAGTCCCAGGAATGAGGGCCTATGGGTAATGTAGTCCAGAGGGAAGTAGCTCAAAACTCAGGTGATGGCTCCCTCCGGCGGCCGGGAGGAAGAGCCGCGGGAGCCGTATTCATGACAGTAACAAATAGACAACATGTGCAACGAGATTTTTAAGTAGACTATGTTTAGGATGGAATAAGGAGTTTGGTTTTCATTTCTGATACATTTTGAATGACTTCAGTCAAAGCCTTACAATAACATTTATTTTTGTTTTATTATATTCATGAATATATATATACAATACAATACTAAAAATATAGTGAGAGAAATAAACTAATGAAATATATTATACAATGTGCAAAAAAATAGATACTGTACATGTTAAGTCACCTTTTTTATATAGCGCTTTTTACAATGCAGACAACGTTGGGGGTAACGTATTACAAGCAACTTAAGTTACGTAATCAGATTACTTTTTTGTAACGCATTATCTTTTCAATTTACAACAAAATATCCAAGTTACTTTTCCATATAAGTAACGCAAGTTATATTTTCACATTTATTGACTGACAGCTCTCCTGTCCCCATTTTGAGAGAAATAAAGTGCAGAGGTGTTGTGTGCGCTGTGTGACATGATGGTTATTATAATTCTAGACTAAATGTGAACATGCATTTACTCATCTCACGTGCACGAAAACATTCAGTTTTCCTCAAAATGAATAAAAACAGTGAAATTACAATCTCAGAATTTTATGCAAACCTGTAATAATTAACTATATTAAATTATACAGATATACTTTATGTATTTAATCTCACTTTATTAACCAATGTCTGCTGCTGACATTTAATGATCTAATTCAACCATACTAACAAGATAAAATTACTTTATATTAGATTTAGAAATAAGATTGCTTAACTTCCTTCTCCTGTATCCTATTCTTCTTTCAGCCAGAATGGCAGCACAGCTGAAAGATTTGTTTGAGCTGCGCCCTCTACTGTACAGGCGTAAATATGCATTTCCTTCAGCCTGAGACTTATTCATTTCACTTTTAGCCTTAAAGAGCCTTGTCATTTGCCAAAAATAGAACTTTTTTTGTTGTTATTAAAAAATAAACAAGCAAGCCCAGCCCACGTGAGAAAAAGTAATGCAAAAGTAATGTAACGCATTACTTTTCATAAAAAGTAACTAAGTAACGCAATTAGTTACTTTTTTAGGAAGTAACGCAATATTGTAATGCATTACTTTTAAAAGTACCTTTCCCCAAAACTGAGCGCAGATTGTTTCAAAGCAGCTTTACAATGATAACAGGAAAGAAATGCAACAAAGTTTGTTTTGGCTGTACAGCAGCTCTAGAAGAAAAACCGATTCACCGCCCAGCCCATGTAAGCTCAGTGTCAAGTTCAAGTATTATCAGTAATATTGTTGAATATCAAGTGTCCCCAACTAAGCAAACCAGAGGTGACAGTGGCAAGGGACCCAAAATCCTTCAGGTGACACAATGGAGAAAAAACAGACTCAGTCAGGGGGGGATTGTTCTTCTACAACAATATAAAGAAAGAGTTTTACAAATATTATACCAAATGGTTTGTGTATTATAGACAATTTCTTAGGATGAAATAAGAAAATGGCTTTTATTTCTGATATATTATGAATGACTTTATAAAAGCCTACAATAAAGTTTATTTTATTTTATTTTTTTGAATATTTATAAATGTATTTTTTTAAAGAAAGATTTCAGGTTAAATAATAAATGTCTTTAATTGCAAAACAAAACAAAAAAAATCAAAATTCAAAAATAAATAAATAAACTCTCTCATAAATGACAGGCCAAGAGGTCACAAACATGAATTAGCCATGTTCTTGGGGGCTTTTTAATCCAAAAAGCGGCTGAAAATGAAGTCTAATGTATACTTCAGAACATTGTATGGCAACAGCTGATATCTGCACTCCATGGCGCAAAGCAACAATGAGAGGAAATGTCAGTATAGGGCCTGTCCTGTTCCTCCCAGACCAGCAGCTCTGTCCTAAAACCCTATGCTATCTACTGTTCTTAATCACTAACCTCCAGATACCCTTAATAAACTCTATGAAAGGAAAGCACACTGAGGTGAAAGTGGTCTGGTTTGGGGCAAAATCTTGCTTTTTCTGCAGGGATCTTATCAGGATTTTTGTTTTTGCAAAAGCTAGCCTAGCCAGGATAACCCAGCACAAAGCTGGCACTCTACACGGAAAATCTGAAGCACTGTGATGACCAGCAAGACTACAGCAGACAAAGTGGAACAGTTAAAGCTCAAAAATTTTGGAAATTGTGTTATGAAATCTTTTGTTATTAAATAATAGAAAAAAGCTAGGGTTTCATCTGTTTGGTTTTGATTTTATCCTGTGCTTTTTGAATGGCCATATTAAAATAATAAAAAACAAACAATTTAATTAAATGAAATAATTTTTTCATGCTATTTTTATACTGTATTGCATATTATTATTAAATTATCTTATAGATACAACTGTTTAAAGTTATTAGATAGACAGACAGACAGACGGACAGACCGATAGATAGACTGATAGATAGATAGATAGATAGATAGATAGATAGATAGATAGATAGATAGATAGAGATAAAATGAAGTGTGTATCTCTATTAAACTGCAAACTGGCAAAATGCCATCAGTGGTGACACAAAGGTACAGCTGTCATTGCTCATGCAAAGTGGCTGGAATAGAAAGGAAAATAGGGCAGAGTATAATATGATGAATTTTGGCCAAAGGAAAGGAAAAATGACAGGAGGAGAAATGAATTTCACACACACCTTGAATCTCCTCCCCTCTGTACACTCCTCCCTTTCCTCTCCATCCCACAGGAACCCTGGTCTGTGGAGATAAGAAGGCCTGCTGCTAATTTTAAGCAGGAAAGGCAGGAAATGTGAAGTGAAGACTTTGCTTTTCCACAAACAACAGAGTAGAGACCCTGGCCTTGGAGAGGATCCTGTGTACCACAGTGCTGCGCAGTCTGGGGCTGAAAAAAAGACACAGACAGAGAGAAAGAGAGAGAGGAAGGTCCCTGGAACTGGGGAGTTGGATAGACACAGAGAGGGACACAAGAAAAAGTTAAAAGAAAGAGTGAGAGGAAGAATTGGAGGGGAGAGACTGTGTCCCCTCTCGTCTCCCCTGTATATCTGGAGGGAGCTATGGCGGATAACAGCACTCATCCCATTGTGGACATACTGGAGTCCTTCGGATTGAGTAAGATATTTTATCATCTTTACAAACTTTATATAGGGTTCTCTTTCGCATACATGGAAATTACCTTACAATGCCACATTGTTTTTTCAGCTTTGTACTTCTTTAAAAAATCTGGAGAGAGTAGAAAATGCTGTGTTGAGTCTTTTAGGAGAACTCATTTTTCAACAGAAATGCAGACAGTTGTAACTAGCGGTAAAAGATATTGGCAAAAACAGTCCATAAAAAAACAACACCGCCAGTGTGCAGCCTTTTCCATTCTGTCTTTCCAAATGTCATTTCCAGATGATCCTTCACTTCGGACTGTGATTCTTTTCACCCAGGGAGAAAACTGCGTATAAATATCCATATTAGTTTACACACACAAGTCTCTAAAGAGTTTTTGATGTCATATTCTTATAATAACATGTAGAATAGTTATGTACTGTGGTTAAAAACGGCTATAATTTGTCTGGTTCATTCAAATATAACACTAAAAGAACATATGGCTCCAATCTATGAATAATTATATGCTTTTAAACCAGATTTTAATTTAAAAATTAAAATTTAAAGACTAAATTCACTGCAATGCTCAACTCAAAGCGTTGTCAGTTTCAAAAAACCTGTGCCAGATAAAAGTCCTGTGTGCTAATGATATTGGTATTTCACTAGACAATGGAATGCCATAACAGGAAGCTTACTAAAATGCAAACTATTTAATTCACTTAGCTGCAAAGAATAAGAAAACATTGGGCGTGACTTCTATTGTGGAATTTGGCCCCGCCCACTTTGAGTTGGATAGGCTCTCCTGACCTTCATCGACCAACTCATAATAGTTTCTCGCTAATGATGTCATGAGAGCATTCCGTCAACACTTCTTTAGCCATCCGAAATGAATAAGACCAATTGACCTTTCGTAAAGATCCGCCCCCATTAGTTACTGTTGCTTTGTCCGACAAGCCATGGCATTGTCATGCCACACAGAGTGAAAAATACATCGCGGAGCAAAGAGGACACTTACAACACGTCGACACACAAGACAAAGCAGGATACTTATGATATTAAACAAAGTCCCAGCTTTCAAATTGTGTAATTTTTTTAAAGAAATTCGGACAATAAAACCCGTTTTGTGGCTCTCTAATGTGTCGTGACATATTTCTGTAGCGCCTCAGCTCAAGCGGCTCGTGAACCGATCATCTCTTCCTACTAGTTAATTTATAGCATCAAATAAACATGAATGAACATGAGAGGGAATGTTGTTTCAAACGCGGAAAGAAGTTAGTACACACCATTTTTCAAATTCAAGTCCACCGAGGTTAAAGGGTTAGTTCACCCAAAAATGAAAATTCTGTAATTTATTACTCACGCTCATGCCGTCCCAGACCCGTAAGACCTTCATTAATCTTTGGAACACAAATTGAGATATTTTTGTTGAAATCCGATGGCTCCGTGAGGCCTGCATAGGGGGCATTGACATTTCCTCTCTCAATATCCATAAAGGTACTAAAAACATATTTAAATCAGTTAATGTGAGTACAGTGGTTCAATATTAATATTATAAAGCGACGACAATATTTTTGGTGCGCCAAAAAAAATAAAAAATAACGAATTATTTAGTGATGGCCGATTTCAAAACACTGCTTCAGGAAGCTTCAGAGCATAATGAATCAGCGTGTCGAATCCGCAGTTAGGAGCGCCAAAGTCACGTGATTTCAGCAGTTTGGCGGTTTGACACGCGATCCGAATCATGATTCTACACGCTGATTCATTACGCTCCGAATCTTCCTGAAGCAGTGTTTTGAAATCGGCCATCACTAAATAAGTCGTTATTTTGGGGGGTTTTTTTGGCTCACCAAAAATATTGTCGTCGCATTTATAAAGAATATCAATGGAACAGCAGCGAAGTGGTGCGCAAAAAACGCATTCTGTGTAAACGCACCTTAGGGCTGGAATTCACCATATGACTTTTAAAATCAGAACAGATTTTAAAACACAATGGCATCATACACTAAACGACTTCATCTTCACACATTACCTGACTTTTTAAGTAATTCTGAAAACAACATCAAATCACGCAGAAACGCGCGCCTCATTGTCAACTGCTGCGTCCAAAATCGCATAATGGGTGCTATATTTGGTTTCCTTCTCAAACGGAAGGCTGCGTCCTAGTAAGGCTGCATATTTTGGCTTGGCTGCCACATCACCAAATGCCAGTATGCCACCGAAGGCTGTCTCAATTTAAAGGATCCTTGGAAGGCAGTCCTTCATTCAGTTCATCAAGTGTATCCTTCGTGTGCTTCAATCACCCACAATCGTACACATTCCAGTTCAAGAAAAAAACAATGACGGAAAACGAGTCGGCACTGACTGAATTCATTATGAAATGTAAGACAAAAATAATGTTTTCGGAAATAAAGGCATAGATGTTATCTTTTGTTTTGGTGTAAATTAATCAATTAACACTAAACTGACAATAATGTGCTCCACTGGGAGACCACAGACGGTTGTCATTCACTGTATTGCATTAACAGAAAGCAACTAAATAGAACAATTTTAATAAAATTATGTTTCCAAAATTAAGTTTTAATAGTATTTTCCTGCCGTGACCGTGGGGGCAGGATGTGTGATGTAGCCTGCGGACCTAATAGACCGTCTCAGCGTTCAGTGCTGAGGAGGACTGGTCAACGAAGGACCCAGCCCTCCATTTGAGAAGAACCGTTAAAAAGTATGTTGTATGAATGAAATTTCTATATAGATCAGTGGATGTACTACATCCGCCATATTGTCATGTGACCTACGGCATCAGTTGCGTTGCTTTACTTCCATTCAGAAATCCTCTCCTGTGTCCTAATGGGATAGTAAATTGTCCATCGAATGCGCACTTCAGAATCTCGCCAGAAGTAGCCTAGTAGGCCATTCGGGTACTTTTTGCCTACTGTTTTATAAATACTGTGAATTCGACATAGGCCTACTACTCAGCTCACATACTGTTTTTCACGTACTTTATAGGGATATTCGCCACAGCATATGGTTTTTAAATTGGCTTAAAATATCAAACATGTCTGATATCCTCTGACTGGAAGGAATCATGTGAAGCAAAAAAAAAAAAACCAAAAAAAAAAAAAGAGAAGTATGTGCCCATCATACACTACGTGATTTTCTGTAAAGTCTGTCAACTCCGACTGCCCAAAACCTGCAGACTGGCTCGGACTATTGTCAACTAGCGTTGACTCGTCTAGACTGCAAATTGGACAAAAAAATCTTGCAAAAGTTGTGTAATGTATTCCAGCCTTTAGCAAACTCTGTCAAAACTGTAATAAAACTTTTGAGGCTACTGAAACATGTAATGCATTACAATATTGCGTTACTCCCTATTCACGACTTCACATTTACATATAATTAAGTACAGTAAGAGTTATGCATATTTGGCGTGCTGTCCGGGGGGAGGGCTCCGAGCTCGGAAATTTTGGCCCGAACCCAGAGTACTCCCCCGTTGAGATAGAAGTAGATAGAACTGAAGTGAGGAGAAGGGGTGGAGGAGGGATGCTGATGAACTGTCAGACAAACAGAGGTAAGTCTGCTGTATTTATACCTCTTGTCATGGTTGCATTGATTAACTGAATGCTCTCCACCTGAGCTAGTTAGGTTAATTATCTGCACCTGTCCTCCCGAACCTTGTTAATAAAACATCATTAAATGTAACTAATTGTGTTAGTTACTTTTTATGGAAAGTAATGCGTTACGTTATTTTTGCGTTACTTTTCTCATCTGGGCTGTTTGTTTGTTTTTATAACAACAGAAAAGTTCTATTTTTGGCAAATGTAAAGGCCATTTCACACCAAAAGTGAAATGAATAAGCCTCAGGCTGAAGGAAAATGCAAATTCATGCCTGTACAGTAGAGGGTGCAGCTCAAACAAACCTTTCAGCTGTGCTGCCATTCTAGAATACAGAGAATAGGAGGTAGGAGAAGAAGTAAATGAGAAAATGTATGCTTATATTTAGTCTAGAATAACCATCACGTTTACACAGTGCACAAAATGCCTCTGCACTTACTCCAGATTTCTCTCAACATGGGGACAGGAGAGGTGTCAGTCAATAAATGGGAAAACAAAGTAACTTGCATTACCTTATTTGAAAAAGTAACTCAGATATTTTGTTGTAAATTTAAAAGTAATGCATTACTTTACTAGTTACTTGAAAAAAGTAATCTGATTACGTAACTCGCTTTACTTGTATTGCGTTACCCCCGGTCGTTCACACCTCAAAAGCTGAAAAAGTCTCAAGAATTGGGCGTGTAAAGCTGTGGAAAAGTGGGAGTGTAGAGGGGGGAAGAGGGGAGACAACAACAACCTGTCACAAACATGTTTTTTTTTTTTTTTTTTTACCACTTTCATTTTCTCTCCTTTCTCCAGGGGATGTGATTTTGGCCTTCTGTCTTTCTATGGTTGTTGGTCTTCTGCTGGGAGCTCTGGTCTATATGATCTTGACCTGGATGTCTCGTCGACGGGCATCAGCCACCATCACGCGTGTACCTGTCCACCAGTCCCGCTCCACCACCCGTTCGTCCTCACCACGGTCTCGGCCAGGCTACAGTCGGCACAGCAGTGGCTTTGACCGACGCAGCAATAACAGTCTGGCCAGTGCTGCCTTCTCCTTCCATCGGCAAACCTCCTCCTCACCGATAGACTATGGTGACTCACCAGGCCGCAAATCGAGCTTCCGGGCCTCTACCTTTCATCCTCTTCTCCAGTGTAGCCAGATTGCTCGCGAGGCAGAGGAGGGTGCCCAGGGTAGCCTGCCACGGACCCCCACTCTTACTACCAGCCCTGGGGCAGCTGGATCAACCTGCACTGTCAGTTCCATGGTCACTCCACCTCGGGCTAGAAACCGACCGGATTCCTTTTGGGGCAACAGCAATCTAAGGGGCTTCCATGCTGGCCAGACTCCACCACCTGCCTATGAGAGCATCATACGAGCCTATCAGGAGACGACCACGTGAAGAAAGGGGACATGCTACAGTTATGGAGGAGGATACATGTATTAATAGACTTGGACTGGAAAATTGGACAATGGAAAGCAATATGGATATCCTACTACTTAAACTGACGTGGCCAGTTTTTTAAAATTTGTATGTGTTAATTTGTGTATAAGTGCATATTTCTGTTTGTTCATAAGTGTGCAAAGTCAATAAGAGTTATCAGAGTGTTTGAAAGAGAGAGTGAGATGAGTTTTTAGTTTCTACAGGTTAATTCAATAAAGTCAAAAGACTGTAAGGCCTATATGTTTGTGTAATGCAAAGAGAGAAAGATGAGCAAACGTGATGAAGAGAGACAGAGAGAAAGCAAGAGATATTAAAGGTCGCAATAAGCATGAGGACAAATCTCTGAGACCATGATCTCTTTTGCAAATTCCTAGACAGACAGTTATTGCAAACAGTAATTTAAAATAGTTTTGCACCAAACTCATTAAATTGTGTATTTATTGGTTTGTTTTCTGGGAACTCTAGTCTTTTGGAATCGTAAGTATTTCTCAACGCAACTGTACTCATAAAAATAAACAAGACACAGTGCATTTTGCAATAGCTTTTTGTCTAAAACATCTGCATGTTGTAACTGAAACAAATGCCTTTGTCTACATAGAAAGCACACTTTCTGAACTAATGGATAGTTCAGCCAAAAATGAAAATTCTGTCATCATTTATTCACCGTCATGTCACCATCGCTTTCTTTCTTCTGTAGAACACAAAAGAAGATATTCTGAACAATGTTTTACCCTCTCCACGCAATGGAGTCTATGGGGTCCAGTGTTTTTTGAACCCCGGTGTTCTTCAAAATATCTTTTTTTTGTTCCACAGAAGAAAGAAAGTTTTACAGGTTTGAAACAACATACATTTTCATTTTTGGGTGAACTATCCTTTTAATGTGTCCGTTTTAGAGTGTTAAACATGTCCATGATCTTTCCATTAAAACCGTTACTAAGGAATGAACAGAACAAGGACAAAACAACACAATGTAAGGTGTTTTCAAGAGGGTTTAGAGCACACACATCCTGGAAGTGACCTGGCATCCTTGAAGTGACCATGGGTGAGTGGATTTCCCTGACAAGAGGAAGGAATTGTCTCAACAGGTTTAAATGTATGCTAACGATAAATCAAGATTTAAAAAAAAAAAAAAAAAAAAAAAAAAAACCTTTGTGGTCTGGTTTAGACTTTGTGGCCTGTTTTAGAAAATCAGTTCTTAATACTCTTAAATAAAAATTTATATTCAATCATTTAGTCATTAATCATTTAGTTAGCTATATTGAATTCAGTTTTAGGTCAACAATATGTTTTTTTCTGTCAACAGCTTTCTTTTCTGTCAATAGCTTTCCATGAAACTATATAGGCCCTCCAACTTTAAAAAAAAAAAAAAAAAAAAAAAATATGATGTTTGTATTATTAACCCTGTATTTCTGAAAATATTACATGGCACCAGATGTAGGCCTCTTATACCGTATATGATGAGTGGAGGGCAGTGGGGGCCCATATCAATGTTTTTTTCAGGGAGCTACAGCCCTAGGCGTGAATACACTGAACAATAGAAGTGAGCATTACGGTACGACATTTTTGACGCGTGACACTGACATTTGCGGTACTTACGGTAATGACACTCAACGCTGCAGACTGAAAACAGTTCCTGTTTACATTTGCTGTCAAACGTGATATTTATGCCTCGTTTATTGGAAGGAACTTCAGTTCAGTTCAATAGGTAAATTGCACATTTAACGTACAGTTTCATTAGTTAAATGTCAACCTTGGACGTACGCAATGAATTTCGTTAGAATGCTACCCAACTAACTCGGCTTTTTCATGTACAAACCGACTGTTATTATTAAACCTCATCAAATGATGAATTTAGTAAGCAGTTAGCCTGATATCAGTAGTCTCTATAACTAAAGACGTTACAAAAACTGATTAGAGAGAATGAAAACAACTGACAGTTAACGTTACTCCTCTGGCATGTGATGACTACACCACCTCTTCTTCAACTTTTATCATTTAGGTTATAATCGACGTGAGAAGATTCATTTAGATCGCCAGCAATCATATACAGCTTGCATATATGTCTCACCGGCCCTCTGGCCAAGATTGATGTGTGCAATCGTGGGATATCTGCGAGGGAAACCAATGTCTGTGTCCGCCCTGCGAATGATCCGCATCCGGAGGCTGAGCACCACCGGACCTGCTGTGAAGAGAGCACTGCCATGGAGAGATCTTAGTAAGAGCCTGAAACTACAGCATGTATGGTGGCAAAAATGGCTGTCTAGGAATGCAGCTCCCTTGTATTTGAGGCTCAGCCTTAATGTATCTGGCACTTTCCAAATCACTTCCACAAATAAAACATGGCCTGATATTTTTAAATGTATTGTTTGTGACTTAGGGACATAGATATATTTTAAAACCCTGTATTTGTATTTTTTTAAGATAAACATTAAAATTAAATTTCAACATTACATTTTTGATAAAAACACCAAAATAGTCAATAGGAAAAACATATTTTGTAGTTATTCATAAACTTACACTACTGTTTAAAAGTTGAGGGACAGTAATATTTTTTAACAATACTTTTATTTAGCAGGGATGCATCAAAAGTGTCAGTAAAGACATTTATAATTTTACAAAAGATTTATATTTCAAATAATCACTGTTCTTTAAAACTGTTTTTATCAAGGAATCCTGAAAAAAAAATGGATCATGGTTTCCACAAAAAAAAAAAAATACAATGTTTTCAACATTGATAATAATAAGAAATGTTTCTTGGGCAGCAAATCAGCATATTATAAGAATTTCTGACGGATCATGTGACACTGAAGACTGAAGTAATGATTTTAAATTGTAATAATATTTCACAATATAACTGTTTTACTGTTATTTTGATAAAATAAATGCAGCCTTGTTCAGTATAAGAGACTTATTACAAAAACATTTGACCCGAAACCTTTGATTGGTAGTGTATATTTCCCATTAAAAATACATTTTGTTTGTCCTGCTACATTCCTATCAGTCCTTATATACTGCATACTTTATTGCTTTGATTATAAATTGACAGATTTATTCTGAATGCTTAACTGAATAATAATGAATGCTGGCTTTTATCTCTTTCTTGTCTCTAGGAAAAATAGCAAAAGTGACAGGAGCAATAGTATTGGGGTAGGTTTGCAGATTCTTATTTTTTGCATGTATTCAACAAGCCATCAATAAAATTATACATACAATTTCACAGAGAATGTCAGAGGAAACAGGTGTTAAAAGTAATATATCTTCTGAGCCAGATTTGTTATCCCTCTCTGAAACACATTGTGACTTTATCAAGTTTGCTTACACAGAGGCTGTGTTTTCATCACATATGAGGTGGTTACTCTTAACCAGGCCGTCACTATCGACACCAGTGCAATTCTACAGGAGAAGCACAAGTCCTACATCTACCTGACTCACGCCACTAATAAGGAACAGGAGAGCCTTGCTTCTGGTACATTCTGACAGTTTTCAAGCTTGTGTGTTTTTGTGCTTGAGAGAGTGTGTAAATATCAGTGAGCTGAAAGATTCATTTGCATTTACATTTACATTTATTCCTCAAAATCAACTTGCAAATGAGGAATAGTAACACGAGAAGTGTCGCAGTGGTACCGATTTGCTGAAGAAAGTACTTGCTAATGATGATGAGAATGAGATGATTAGAACAAACATTGAAAGAATTTGTGGTATCTGTCAGGAGTTATAAAACAAAAAAAGCACACGAGACAGGAGCAGTGAACTTCATCCATCTTCTTTACTTTTCCACTTCCGTTCTCTCACACGTTATGTCAGTTCAACACACACAACGGTTTAACAGTTCACATATCCTTTTCAAAATAGTAACAATATAATCCTACCCACAAACACAACAGAATAGTACAGTATTTTTATGTTTCAAGAGTTATTTGGCCAGACATCAGAGCAAATTAAGTTTTTGCAGGGGCAACATAGTTACAGTATGTCTTAGATTAGATTTAAAGGGTTAGTTCACCCAAAAATGAAAATTCTGTCATTAATTACTCACCCTCATGTCGTTCCACACCTGTAAGACCTTCGTTCATCTTCGGAACACACAAATTAAGATATTTTTGATAAGATCCGATGGCTCAGTGAGGCCTGCATTGCCAGCAAGATAATTAACACTTTCAGATGTCCAGAAAGGTAATAAAAACATATTTAAAACAGTTCATGTGACTACAGTGGTTCAACCTTAATGTTATGAAGGACAAGAATACTTTTTGTGCACCAAAAAAACAAAAAACAAAATAATGTGAAGAATTTTTTTTTGTACAATTAGACATTAAAACAGCCCATTCATGTATTACAATTGATATACCTGTAGGAATTTATTGATTGCCCTCAACAGAGACAATATTCCTTTTTTCAGGCCTCACTATCAAGACCAGGAAGGAGCTTCATAAAGCAGCTAGAAAGTTTCTTGAAATTACATCAAGAGTTCTGCGTCACCCACTGGACGGTGAGTAGTTTCATCTCTTTTTGATGGCAATGACAAGTCATGGTGCCTGTTAATGCTTTTAAAATATTACAAATAAATATTTGTTGAGAGTAGGCTCTGTCTGAAACAAACTGTATGGTTATACAAGAGGACAGGCTTAGAAAAAACACCTAGAGAGAATGTGGTTCATTGCATCTCAGGAAGCATCTGCTTTTTGTTGAGTTTTTTTGTTCTAGATGTCACCTGTAGCTACAGAAAGAGGAAGTGACATGGAATGTTGTTCTGTTTTAAATGGGACAGGTATCTTAATGTCTGTTCTGTTCTTCTACATAATGTGGAATCTAATACAATCTAATAACTTTTTTTTTTTTTAATCACAGCATACTTGGCATCAGGTTTGGGACTGAAGAGTAGTTTATAATATACACTACTGTTCAAAAGTTTGGGGTCAGTAAGATTTTTTTTTTAAAGAAATGAATACCTTTATATGCAATAAATTGATCAAAAATGACAGTAAAGACATTTATGTCACAAAAGATTTCCATTTCAAATAAATGCTGTTCTTTTGAACTTTATATTCATCAAAGAAATGTGAAAATAATATCACGATTTCCACAAAAACATTAAGCAGCACAACTACTTGATAATACTTCTGTTGATAATAAGAAATGTTTCTTCATGTGATACTGAAGACTGTAGTAATGATGCTGAAAATTCAGATTTGCCATCACAAGAATAAATTACATTTAAAAATATATTAAAATAGAAAACAGTAATTTTAAGTAGTAAAAAATAATGCATAAGATTGGTATCAAGTAAATGCAGCCTTGGTGAACATAAGAGCCTTCTTTCAGAAACATCTTACCAACCCCAAACTTTTGAATTGTAGTGTATGTTTAGTACAAAACAGTTTAGCAAAGTGTGTCAATAGTAATAGACTGGTAGAAAAATGTAGATCAGAAGTACTGTACTCTCCACGTTTAAAGGGTTATTTCACCCAAAAATGAAAATAATGTAATTTATTATTCACCCTCATGCTGTTCCACACCTGTAAGACCTTCGTTCATCTTCGGAACACAAATTAAGATATTTTTGATTAAATCCGATGGCTCACTGAGGCCTGCATTTCAAAACACTGCTTCGTGAAGCTTCGGAGCGTTATGAATTAGCGGATCAAATCATGATTCGGATCGCTTGTCAAACCGCCAAACTGCTGAAATCACGAACCGCTGATTCGACACGCTGATTCATAACGCTCCGAAGCTTCCTGAAGCAGTGTTTTGAAATTGGCCATCACTATATAAGTCGTTATTTTGTTTTTTTTGGCGCACTAAAAATATTCTCGTCGCTTTATAATATTAATATTGAACCACTGTACTCACATGAACTGATTTAAAGTGAACTAACCCTTTAACTGAAGGCATCTGTTTCCATTTGACTTTTGCTAAAACTCTTCATATCAACTTTTCAAATCATAAACTTCATATTAAATCATGATTTTAACACAATTTCTAGCATGTCTCTGTGTTTGCAGTTATGTGAAATGAGCATGTGTTGATTTTTTTTTTTGAATCAGAGCGTCTCAGTCATCTAGACGCAGATCCTCATGAATGTGCGCTATGGGTGCTGCTGAAGAGAACCTGCTCTGCCAACCGGGCCGTGAGACAGCAAGCTGTGCAGGAACTGGCCCAGAATCACCACTGGCAGGGTGAGAGATGGCAGCACACTTCATTATTAGAAAATGTCCACATTTATTGATATTAATGAAATTTTATGCTGTTCTTGAGGAGCAAAACCTATTTCTACTGGATGGACCCCTTTGCCCACCAGAGAAAAAAACACATCACTATACCTCTGTGATTGGTCTTTTGTCTTGTCTGCCTCAGATTATCAATACCAGACTGCAGCACAGGTGGTAGATCAGCGCACATCTGTGGCTCTCGCCCGCATACCTAACGTGGACCTGCGCTTCTTTCTCCCTCCTCCTTTGCTACCACACACTGATGATGTGGGTAGCTATCATTCAGACATTAGCCAAATTGAACTGCTGTGCAATGTCAGATACTAGTGCTAATGTTTTGTTCATGCATAGGATATATCAATAGAAGATGGACTTAGGCAGTTACTGGCATCTCTGCCCCAGTCGGAGGTGGATCAATGTGTGCAGTACTTCACTTCCCTGGCACTTAGAGAGAGCAGCCAATCGCTAGCCTCTCAACGGGTGAGACATAAACACACTAAAGCTATAGAGTGCAACAGCCAACTTCCGCAAGTAAAAATCCCATTCATTTTCTCTAAAGGGGAACTGATTTTAGCTTATCAAGTTTTAAAAAACATACCAACTGTGAGCTACAAGGTTGTAAATCGATGTTACTGTATATGTTTCTGTTGAAGCCATCAGCCTGCATAATTGCAACTTATATCTTAAAGTCAATATTTTTATCCCTTAACTCATCTTTGATCACCAAAATGACATATTTAAAAGTTTTTTCCTGTGAAAAAAAATTCTTAATGCCTTAAAATAGCTTGAATGTAACTACACCCTTGCCTCATTTAATATACGTGGATCAATGAATATTCAAATTAGCTCTGCCTCCACTCGCTCACGCCAGCTCAGAGATCTACTCGGTCAACTTAACGAGGTAAATGCTGCACAATGGTATTGCTCTTTACAACATCGGACACATAACGGTAATTAATATGATTAGCCTTTTGCTTGACTATGTTATCAAACGGCTAATGACATGTTGCTAATGTTACACAAACCATGTTCCCGTTTGCCATGTCAGAGTCAGACAGTTGCCTTCTAACAGTCAGTATCCTTACAAACGCTTTGAACAACTCAGAACGTCAGTGGAGAAAGGCATATAGTTCATCATAACATCGTAATATACAGCATACACCCGCCTACACGATTTTTCATACCAACAGAAAAATATACCGAGATAACCTGGCTTCTCTCAAGACTCCCCTGATAGTTCACTGTCAATGATATGCTAAGACTTTTTTCACTGCAGTTTTAAGGAGAAACTGCTAATGTTGTGATTCACTTCGTAGCTTGTAGGTTTGGTTCATTGCTTAAAATTCATTAACAAACCCTTTTTTAAAATCCCCATGGGAAATATGAATTAACTGTGCATTTTGGTCTGTGGTTATAGGGAGGGCTGTGGTGTTTTGGAGGAAATGGGTTGCCCTACGCCCAAAGTCTCACTTCTACCCCCTCTGAGAAGGTGGAGACGTTCTGCCTGCAGGCCCTGGTGCAGCACTCAAAGGTGAAGATTTGCAAGCTCTGCAAAATGACATGTATTTTGCAACAAGGAAGTAGCCGATGATCAAAGAAAACAGGATGCTTGTGTATAATGAGTGATGTTTTGTAGATATCCTTGGCGTGTACCTTCAGTTTAATTAAGTTTATTCCAGATTTGACTTTAGCAAATCATTGTTGGTTTTAATAAACATATAAATTCAAAGCATTTCCATTTGGATTGTTCTTTGTTTACAGGTCCGGAGTCATTGTGACCACATTGTTGCTAATGGAGGACTGCAGCTCTTGCAAAGAGTCTACCAGCTTCGTAGAGACTCTCCAAAAATTCAGCGCAACATTGTGCGAATTATTGGAAATCTCGCCCTGAATGAGAGCGCGCATACAGCCATAGTGCAGTCAGGTTAGCCTTGTACTTTAGTATTACTGATTTATTAATTTGATTTTATGTTGAATAAAGTATTTCTTTCATTTTCTTTTGTGGTTGTCCTTAAGGTTGGGTGTCTGTCCTGGCTAAGATGATCCAGTCACCACACATTATGCAGGCATCTTATGCTGCCCGTGCTTTAGCCAATTTGGACAGAGATGCAGTAAGGGAGAAGTACCAGGATGGTGTTTACATTTTGCACCCACAATGCCGCACAAAGTAAGCATGCTAGCTTATTTGGACTGTCTCTTATACTCACCAAGGTAGCATTTATTTGATCAATAATAGAATAAAAACAGTAATATTGTGAAATATTATTACAATTTTAAAATAACTGTTTTCTATTTAAATATATTTTCAAAAATGTAATTTATTCATGTGATGGAAAAGCTGAATATTCATCAGCAATTACTCCAGTCTTCAGTGTCACGTGATCCTTCAGAAATCATTCTAATATGATGATTTGGTGCTCAAGACATTTCTTACTATTATCAATGTTGAAAATAGTTGTGCTGCTTATTATTTTTGTGGAAAGCATGATACTTTTTTTCAGCATTCTTTGATGGAAAGTTCAAAAGAACAGCATTTATGTAATATAGAAATCTTCTGCATCATTATAAAAGTCTTTACTGTCATTTTCTTGTTGAATAAGAGTTTGAATTTCTATAAAAAGAATCTTATTGTCCCCATACACTAATGTCTTCTGTTTTGTAAGGATTATTCATGTTTTTCATCCTATATATTCAGCCAGCCAATCAAAGCTGATGTTCTCTTCGTGCACGGCCTCTTGGGAGCAGCTTTTAAAACATGGCGTCAAAAGGACCTTGACGTGACAGATGATGACAAGGTGGAAGGGGTCCGAGAGGACTACACTGAATGCTGGCCCAAGGTCAGATATTTTTTTAAAGAAGCATATTGGTAAAATCAAAGTTACCCAAATACTATTTGTGGTATAATGGCATTACAGGTCTTCAGAGGTATTTTAAAAGTCAGACCGAAGTCCAAAGTCAGGAATTCAAATCTTATTTTGTATTTTCCACAGTCATGGTTGGCTGCAGACTGTCCAAACCTCAGAATCCTGTCTGTCGAGTATGATACCCATTTAAGTGACTGGAAGGCTAAGTGCCCTGCTGAAAACCAAAGGTAAACAGTCATGGTGTTCATTTTCAATGATCTATGTCACTAAATTATCTGATTAACTCAATGTAGCATACATGATGTCAATGTTTTTTGTTTTTTCACTTTTTGTGCTATACAGAAAGTCCTTGGCCTACAGAAGTCAGGAACTGCTAAGGAAGCTGAAGGATGCAGGTGTAGGGGACAGACCTGTGATCTGGGTAGCCCACAGTATGGGAGGTTAGTCCATGGTGGGTCTTAGAATAACCAGCACCTAACTATGAGAGTAACCTCCAAATCCTGCTGTTACATTTACTTGCAATAGAATAGCTTTTTAGGAAAAAATCATATTGCAATTGCTGTTTGAACAGCTATACAATAATATATATATAACATTTAATACGACCACTGATATATATATATATATATATATATATATATATATAATATAAAAGTGACTGGAAGGCTAAGTGGAAGGCTGAATTTTATGACTAAAATTACATTTTCAACAGGGACTTATTTTATAATATTTTATTTATTTTAATTTTTTTTGTCATATTCATTTTTGAGGTTTAATATTCTTACAAGGCCATATTGTGCTTTCAGTATTTTAATTACTTGTGCAGACCTGTTTGTAGGTTTAAAAAAGCCATTTGTAATATGGGGTCTGTTTGAGTAACTCTGAATCATAATTTGATTTATAGGTTTACTTGTGAAAAAGATCCTCTTAGATGCCTCAAACGATCCTGATCTCAGTGCACTGATCAAGAACACGAAGGGAATTCTGTTCTACAGTGTTCCTCATCGTGGCACATTCATGGCTGAGTATTCCGTAAATGTCCGATACCTCCTGTTTCCTTCCATTGAAGTGAAAGAACTATGTAGAGGTATGATGTGATTTTCTTTTTGTTCTCTGAATTTTAATATAATAGTAAAAGTGCATTAAGCGATTTCTGAGAAATACTGTTGAAATCAACCCAAACAAACACACCCCTCTCTTCATTGCTCCGCCCCCAAAATGCACAAACACGTAATGCAAGAGTGGATGTCTGAAGTGAAGAAAAATAATGCTTCGCAAAAAATAAAGCGAATATGATGAACAAACGACAAGGAAGAACAAAAAGTGAACAAAGCCAACATTACAACAACAGTATATCTTGGTTCTTAAAACAGCAAAACCAATGTTACTCACATAGGGAGCAGAAACAACCTCTGCGTCCGTTTTCAGGCCTTCCCGCTTAGGTCTCTCCAGTGCTGGAAAGCTTTTCTAATATTAATGCGGGTTATAAAGCTCTTGCCTGATCATAACCCTTTTTTTCCAGTGATACTCCTCTGACCTTTTGTTTTTTGTAATGTCTCTCAGCCATCTCTCTTTCTACAGTCTTTCTTTAATTCTCCCTCTTGCGCCCTCTTTCTCCTCCCCCATCACGAGTGTAAACGCCCCCTACTGCTGATTGGCTACAAGTGTGTTGTGGTGCTCATTCCCATCAACTTTCAACAACATTTCTCAGAAATCACTTACTGCACTTTTAATTCCTCATAATAAGATTAAGATCCCACAGTATGTCTCATTTACATATATTTTTTCTGTTCATCCGTTTCTACTCAGACTCTCCAGCTTTACGGGACTTGCATGAAAATTTTCTCAGCATTGCAAAGGATCAAGAGTTCAAGGTCCTTAGCTTTGCAGAAACACTGCCAAGCTCCATTGGGCCAATGCTCAAAATATTGGTAGTTCCACCCGAGTCAGCAGGTAGGTCAGAGTAATTGAACAACAAGTAGCAGCAGTTCTTTCTTATCGTCACTCTTATATCAGATATCAGAAAACAAAATTTCTCCCTTTTCTCATTCAGATCTGGGTATTGGGGAGCTCATCCAGGTGAACGTTGATCACCTCAACATCTGCAAGCCAGAAAAAAAGGACTCGTTTCTCTATAAACGTACTTTACAATTTATTCAGGATGCTCTTGGAGGACAGAGAATTAAGTGAACTCTGAAGTCCACAGTCCAAAACCAATCTCTTGTCATGTCATTGCCGTTGTCATTGCCCATTAAAAAATATATATATAGTGTTACTGTACATATGACTGAATGGAAGTTCTAAAATTGCAACTGGAACTATTTCCTGTCCCTTCATTTGTAAAATGGAAACACCACTGACCTTTCAGTTTTTTTTTTCTTTACATTTTTAAATTCTTGCCAATATAAATATGCTTTGTCAAAACATCTGGTTTTACCTTTTGACGTGTTTTGCCCACTTCACCATTGCCTTGTACTGTATTTCACTTCAATTATTTTAAATGAGAACTTTTCAGCATTTATTTGAACTGAAAGCTTTAACAAAAAGTAATGAGGATCAAGTTTATTATGTTTACTATGGCACATTTTAAATGTCACTTATAGAAAGTCAGTTTTATTTATTACTCTTGGATGAAAAAGAAATATTTAGTAACAGACTAAAAACTAGCCTTATTTTCTTAACTCACCAGCCTTCTTTGTATCCCTACCTCAGACACAGGTTGGTAGTGATTGGCTGTAATTTGCCAATATTTTTTGTACTGATGGATTAATTGTAGTACTTGCATAGGACCATACTACATTTATTCTGATGGTGACTACTGTATGTCAAATAATAATTGTCAAATCTTTATTACATTGTTGAATAAAGCACTTAAATCATATACTTTTACCATTTCTACAGTTTATGGGATTATATACATTTTATGAGCAGCTTTTTCTTCTCAGTGTATGGAGCGGCACTGCGCTCCTGGCCAGCAGGGGGCAGTAGAGTTCACATATCGAACGCTAGTCAGCTAGTAGAGGAAGACTATTGTTACTAGACGGTAATGTGTCAATTTTTCATTTTCTTGAAAATTCTAGTTTGTAAATTCGTAAGATATTCATATGTGCGTCAAACCTTTGTAACCATCACAAACATTCATGGTGTACTGCTAACTTTTTTATTCCTAATGTTCAAAACAACTTTGCCTGTGTCCTCAGATAGATACAGACGCATTAACTGGAGGAACAGCAGTGTTAACACATCCTATCCAAAATGGTTAACGTCTTGAAAGGAGTTCTCGTTGAATGGTAAGTTTTACAAATCATAACGATTTAAAGGTGCGTCCAGTGATAGATCTCTCATTAAAAAATAAAGAAATCAGCAGAGATTTAAAAGATATATGTTTGAAATACACTTACATTAGATAAGGATTCCAGTCAGATCAGTAGCCCAAAGCCGTTTTATTTTGCATGGAGTGGGTCGCCACATGGGAACATCACGTGCTCAACAAAACACCATTGCGATATATAAATCTACATGGCTGACAGTGGCTTGAGTATTTTTTCAGTGTCATCTGTAACTGAAAACTTGGTTTTGCATGAGGCTACATCCTTGATCATTTTTGAGTGCTCCTTTAAAATAAGTCATGCTCTATTGCACCTTCATTTATGATTCTTCTTTTAAAATATGAAACAGTGACCCAGCTATGAAGCAATTTCTTCTATATCTGGATGAGACGTCAGCGTTGGGGAAGAAATTCATCATCCAGGATTTGGATGACACACATGTTTTCATCCTAGCTGAAGTTGTGCAGATTCTCCAGGAGCGAGTAGGAGAATTGATGGACCAGAATTCATTTCCCATCACCCAGAAATAAATGTCTGTATCTGACAGCAGACCCTACAGTCTGTGAGAGCAGATGGATGTAGAGAGCACAATTGCACAAACACAGATGCAACTGAAATATATAGATGACTGCCCACCAGAATGATGCATATTCTCCTTGGTTTAATTTGACTGTGTGGCATAAGTTCTTCATCTGAGTGAATTATAATGTTGTGTTTTAAGTTGCATATGTTTCAAAGACAGTTTCTTGAATTGTTGCTGTGTTCTGAAAGTATCATTAATGTATTTTTTTGTCTGGAAAATGGCATTAGCTACAGAAAGAAACAACTAATTATTATATATTATTTACTTTTTTCAACATTTCAATATTGTGTAAAAAGTACATCTTACTACTGAAAGCAGATGGTTGAAGACAGTGATATTTATATACATTCATAATATACAAGCATCAAATAATAAAACTAAAGACAATATAACAAATGTTCTTAGTATGTCCTTAATTTGTTTCCTGGATGCACTGCAATTAGTCTTAAAAGCTTGCAGACTGCTAGGGTGAATTCAGGTTGATTGGGACACTTTTTCCAAGTTATCTCAATGGCAAAAAGTGTCCCAAACACTCTGAGGTGCCAGATAGTAAAGTTTCAGGCTCCCTTCCTGTTTATTCTCGAAAGAGTTCTAGTAAAACACCAGATCAAGCCACTGGCGAAAGGGTATTGTAGAGTATTTAGACAACTGAGATGTGTATGTGGTCAGGAAACAGGTGAAAGACTTTACCTTGTGGTGTGAGGGGAAAAAACTAAAATCAAAAGTCAATGGCATTAAATTTCCAAAATATAGAGCATGTCTTGATTGAGGAAGTGAACGAGATACAGTATACTCTTGAAATTACCTAGGAGTTCACCTAAAAAGTAGAACAACAGTATTAACAACAATAATAAGGTGCTATTTCCTTTATTTTTGCTTCCTAAGAAGACCATCAGGTTTAAATAAGGGGAAATGTTATTTTTGGTCAGACCTAGAGCTTTGTAGTGTTAGATCCAGTTTATTTTGTTACCAGGTACCTAACATCCATCCATCCATCTAACAAGACAGTCTCAAAACAGACACAAACTGACAATATGCGCGCAGGAATGTCGTTTATGTAATACATTGTTTCTCAGAGATTATTTTGTTTCTGAGTTGTTATCTATCTACACTGTAAAAGTTGAGAAAACTTAAAAGTTAAAGGCAACCAGCTGGTAGAGATTTTTGAGTTTTTTCAACTTGTAAATTGAACTTGTTATACAACAACAAGTTGAGAAAACTCAAATCTCCAGCTGGTTGCCTTCCATCCATCCATCATTACCATTATCTATCTTAATCTGTCTGTCTGCCTATCTAGCCTATATTGCAATTAAAGCAAAGCAATTAGTAGAGCTGTAGTTGTTTATTATTTCAAATGGTAGCCTGCTTAAAATATTACGAATTTGATATCCTCTGTAACAACCTTTTTAAAATCTATTTAAAAAATAAAAATTCAATAAATTATGTTTATTTTGGTTTCTGAACTCAGTCACTTTAAATATTTACGCGTTTATACCGCATGTGTGTTTGTCACACTGTGTTTGTAACGCGTTTTTGAGCCCCTTGTTCTCCAGACAGCGAAGATGTACTTACACGCACCTCGCTGTGGCGCTCGGTTCTGTGAGAAGTTCTCGAGCGTGCGCACATCCACCTCCACTAACGCACAAAGCGCTTCTGCTCAGGTTACTGTAAATGAGACCTCCAGTCTTACTACAATTACCTGTTTAATGGACTAAATAGCCAGCAGGACCAGAAGCCATAATATGAAGAAACGCTACATGGATATAGGCAGGCTACGGAAAATGAAAAAGATTAAACTCACAGAGAAGATTTCCGAAAGGTATGACACCGCGCGCGCTGCTTTGTTGTTTTGTTATTGCTCTTATTCGTTTTCACCTGAATGGCTCGCGCTTGGCTATTCATAGCGCGCTGAACGGATTGACGCAAACAATAAACAAACAGCATCTCCTGCTATGAGAAGAAATCGGGGTTTAATTCAGAGCTAATGCTCGCTGTGATTTAATGGATGCACTCAGGGCCGAATCTATAATATTTCGTGTGAAAACAGTGCGGTGGGCCACGTTAACAAAATATTTAAATACCAAAAAAATATCCGCCACTTAAACTTAGCATTGCATATGTTATGGTATTTTATTTATTTCATACTCTGATATTAATAAGCCTAGCTATTATTGATGTTGTTTGATGCAGTGTCATCTAACAAGTCTTGTTAATTCTTCATGACAATACACGATGTCTGAAAAACAGACAGTCTGAAAACACAGACAAACTGACAAGGGCCTCTGACTAGACAATATGCGCGCAGGAATGTCGTTTATGTAATACATTGTATCTCAGAGATTATTTTGTTTCTGAGCTGTATAGTGTGCCGTAAATTATCCATATTTTTATATATTAATATAATATTTAATAGAGCCGTGTTCTTAAGTTGTTGGGTACATTTTTATTTTGATCAGGTTCGCTGATTTCAGACTATTGTTCCTAGTGAGGTTAACACACAACAGTGTAGTCTGAACTGACCCCGTCTCTTCTTTATATAGTGTAGTCATCTGGACAATAGCCTCCTGTGTTTATAGCTACGCTTCATAGTGAAATGAACGTGCGCAGATTTCTCCTGAAACGGTTTCTTGTTCTTTAAATAGCCATGGCAACACTGTAGATTCGACGTTTAGGTGCTGATGCAGAAGATGAAATGTTGCTATGGTTACCAAACACAAAGGGATGTGGAGGGCAGAAAGCCTGAACAAAGGAATGAAGCACAATAGACTGTGCGACCAAAACATGGATTGTAACGTCTTCAAGAACTTACTTTCAGGGCCTTTAAATCTTACGTATATTCTGGTTCACGTTTCTTTTGAAATACAGAATAGGTTTGTTTGTCTTTTAGTCAGTACGTAGTAACAAAAAATATATATAAACACAGACAACGCGCGTTTCTTTCGTAGTTGTACACGGACTTCTGTTTTGACATTTTGTTTTGATTTTAGTAAAACGTCAAAAATTTATATTATTTCGTTTTTTATTAATTCAAAATAATTCAAATTAAATAAATTGTCTGTTATTTATAGATATATTACTCAAATAACATTCTGCAGACGAGACATAAAATGTATTATTCAGAAAATCAGAGTTGATGATGCTTTGTGGAAACAAAGACTCTAAAATTCTAATGCTATGTCCTGTTTTCAGCGCTTATTCTGTTCTGAAGTTCATGATTGTTTGGATGCTGGTGCTGTTAGCTGACTTTGTTCTGGAGTTCAGACTGGAGTACCTGTGGCCTTGTTGGCTCTTTCTAGGGACCGTCTACACCACATTCCACTGTCATGGACTGGTAATGCAGCATGCAATTGTATTGTTTACTTTTAGAATAATAACAAAACTCGTCTATGATTAAAAATGAATTTTCTTGTTCCATTTTTCTTTCTAATATATGATATTTTAATATGTTCTGCTGCATTTATGTGCATTTCAAATTACATAAAACAAAACGAAACAACTAACCTCTGCTTTTCTTTTGCAGGCCATCTGTGTGGTTTTTGTGTGTGCAGCATTTACCCTGGACTTATTTTGTTTAATTTTTGTACCCTTACACTGGTTGTTTTTTGCAGCCAGCACATATGTCTTACTCAACTATATGTGGCATACAGGTAAGCCCTGAACTCTTCTAATTGCCATTTCATTAACACTCGCAGATAAAGTCACTATATGCACCTGGAAGTATTATGGACTGTTTATAAACATATTTATTTATTTACTTACTCACTCCCATACTTACTTGCAGAGAAGGGAATCTGTATGTCAACTGTGACATTATGGATACTCTTAGTGTACATGGAGGCCTCTCTACGGTTGAGGGACCTGAAAAGCCCTCATGCAAATCTGTCCCATCTATTTGCTGCACACTGGTAGGTCCTGATTGTCAATTTTAGAGTGAAATGTAATTTGGGGTTTTAAATGAACAATAACTTTACCAGCTGGGTTTCATACTGGACAATAATGATTTCTTCCAGCATTGGTTATCCACTAGTGTACATGGGATTTGATGCAACCTGCTACTTCTCCAGCATGTTTAAGCTGCGCGCTCAGAAATCTGTTCAGAGTGAGAATGACCTCCACATGGATCTCCTGCAACAATCCCTACCTCCTTATATGCACCTGTACCCAAAATTGTGGATGGAAGGTAGGTGTAATTTCTTTAATGGTACAATATAATAAGTGACATATTTCCAAAACTATGTTTAGTCTTTCTAAAATGTTCAGTTATTTAAATAGGCCATATTATGCCCTTTTACAAAGTTTAGATTTTGTTTTTGAGCTCTACTAGAATAGGTTTTCATGCTTGAATGTTCAAAAAAAAATTTTTTGCATATTTTACATCACAATGTGCTATGATTGGTCAGCTGGACCAGTGCGTTGGGATTGGTCAACCACTTTGATTGTGTTTCGGAAATGTCATGCCCCTTACCATAACCGACAGTTTCAACACATTACTAATGCAACTCAACCAGGCCCAAGTACGATAACCAAGTATGATAACGAAGATATAGTTCTAAAATCTTTCTAAATATAAAATAGCAGAGTCCACACCACAACTATAAAGATAACGACACAGAGAATCACTTTCAGAATGATTTTTTCCAACTGATGAATGATACAATCAGCCAATCAGAATCCATCCTGCTATTTAAAGCGGAAAACAACAAAACTGCAGCACACACTCCGGCATTTTCGCCCCTCGAAAACGAAGACTTTCGAAAACACTGCAGATCCTGTTTTAGTTTGAAAACGCTGGGGTTGCGTTTCAGTGTACATGGACCAAAACGGAGACTCTTGAAAACGATGCCGTGGCTGCCCACATTAGCCCCTTGTATCCTTGACAACCGTGTAAACAATAACATGGAGACTGAACTGAATCTTTGCTGGCTTTGTTGTCATTTTTAGCAGCCATTGTGCAGTTAAACTGTAATGTAGATGGAGATCGTTTCTGAAACGCTGTGAAAATGGCAGTGTAGACGAGAATCGTTTTCATTCTAAAATGGCGTTTCAAAACGAAAAAGCACTAGTGTAAACAGGGCCTTAGAATAAATGATATCGTCCACTGATGTGGACACTAATAAAGTTATTGTTATAGTTATCGTTCTTGGAGTGGACGGGCCTTAACTCCCTTTGGAGTGGTCTTTCTGCTTTTATAAGACCTTTGCAGACATTTTTCATGCTTAAAAAGCAACATTACGTACACAACATGTAAAAAAACATAATAGGTCCTCTTTAATATTGCTAAAAAAATCATTTGAATGATGATATAATTTGCAATTCAATTTAGTAATCAAGTCTAATTTAATTAAAATTGTGACAAATGTCTTTATACAGATCCCAAATATAAGGTGGCCAAATCCAGGCCGACGCAATACCAGTGTCCATCCGATGCCGTCACCTCAGAGGACAAACAAAACATGGAAGACTGCCTTCAAATCCACAGACTTCCTGCAAGAGCCGAAAGAGACACAAATCCACAAACTCCAGGACCCAAGAATCGTGGAGGTGAACTTCATGTGGACTCTACATCCATGCTAGAGATAACTGAAAACCTACCTCAGGAGGACCAGAGCAGCAAAGCTCAAAGACCCTCCAAGAGCTCCCTGCCTAAAGTGCATCGAGGTTCAGTGAATATCCCTAATAGCAAAGGGGAGAAGAGGCAGAAAGCCCCCAAAGCCATCAACTCGATAGGGGACTCTGCCGAAAGGTGCTCGTCGAACATCTCACCAAGTCCTCCAAACCCACATGCTGACCAGATGTTGAAGTATGTTTATGTTATTTAATTTTTACATGTACTGATTCGGCTCAAAATTCATAGGTTTGCAGAAGAGTAATGGACGGTGGAAGATGGTTAATGAATTTTGAGTACATGTACAGTGTGATGTCCATCTGTTCCACAGGCTGGAGCAAGAAATGAGGAAGCTGAAGGGAGAGCTGCAGGCGAGCAGACAGAGTGAGCAGGAGCTGCGCAGTCACATTTGTAATCTCACCAACAGTGAACACAGTCTGCGCCCTGAAGTCTCTCTGCTCAGACATGCAAATGAACTGCTGCAGAACAAGTGAGTCCTCTGATCTCTTCCTGTTGGTCTTGGCATTAGTGCTCTGGTTGATGTTCGGTCACACTGATTGAAGTTTGACTGCTTGATTTGTGTTTATACATCAAGCATATGGGGGTTACTAACTGATTGCATTTATTTATGTTATATGATAACATTAAAATTTGAATAGTTTTTTTTTTTTTTTTTTTAACCATGGCTTTTATGTATAGATTTAGATATAGAATTTTAAACAAACTATGAAAATTCATCATAAAAATATTTGTTATACTTTTAAAAACTATGATAATATAAACAAAGACTAAATTATAAACCATTTCAATATTTATTTTGTGAAAATAATCAATTTAATACTGTCTCACAGTTGTGGGACCATCACAATCACCAAGTTTTGTCCCATTAAAGTTTTTTTTTCTTTTTTCAAAAGTAATTATTCTTGGTTACCAAAGAGATGAATGAAAAAAAAATCCACTTATGAACAGAATATATTTGTGTGTTTTTTCCAATTAAGCTTATGGAAGAAATCAGCATATTAGAATGATTTCTGAAGGATCATGTGACTCTGAAGACTGGAGTAATGATGCTGAAAATTCAGCTTTGCCATCACAAAAATAAATTAGATTTTAAAAAATATATTTCAAAAAATACTATTATTTTAAATTGTAAAAATATTTTACAATATTACTGTTTTACTGTATTTTTGATCAAATAAAAGCAGCCTTTCTGAGCATAAAAGACTTCTTTAAAAATATATTTTAAAAATCTCTTGAGCAGTAGTGTATACATTAAAAATGAATGATGTGCTACAAAGATAAATATGAAAGCTCATGCTTTTCTTATTGTAAGAGTATGTGTAACATGAATAAATCTAACGCTGTCCCTTTAAATTCTTTGGTGTGCTGCTGTGCAGGATTCAGTGTCTCACAAAATCCAGACAGAAGGACAAACAAAACTGTTCCTTGCTGGAAAAGAAAATCAGAATGGAAACAGAGGCTCGAGTTGCAGTAGAAAAACAAATCACAGAAGTCAGAGCCCAAAAATTTGATGAAGCAACGATTTTACTCCGGAGCGCATCACATAGGTAATTGTATTTATAAAGCAAGAATATGCATATATTAATGTATATGTGATGTTGAATGATGCTTAATCTGTCTTTGAGACTAGGTCTAAATGGCCTGCTTTTCAATTATGGTATTAATTGGCAGTAGAAATCTCAATTCAAAATAACAATGGCAAAATAAACCTGTAAATTGTTGTATTTTTTCCATCCACTATAGGCAAGAACACTGTGAAACTCAAATGTTGAGGAAAAAAGCTAAAGATCTAGACTCAGAGTACAAACAACTACAGCTGGAATATCAGGAGAAAGAAAATCGAATGATAGCTCTAGAGAATGAAGTGGAGGTAAAGGACGCGGTTCGTAGATCTGTTCAGTTACATACTGCATTGAATAGATGTGATGTGCTGGATGTATGTGGCTCATATTTTTGTGTTCTTCATGTTATGACACATGTGGATCCAGTAGCTTGCTGTCTGTGGTGTTCAGTCCGTGGCTCTTTTTTTGATTGGTGTGGGTGAAAGTTTCTGTGCAGAATGCTGATTCTGTGTTATTCTCTGCTGAGAAATCCAGCATTGCTTATCACCAGCATAAGGTATGTTTTGGATGCTGGGAACAGCATGGGATGCTGGTTACTTGTTTGTTGGTCCCCTGCGAGACCAGCACTAAACCAGCTCTAACAGGCAGGAACCAGCCTGGACCACCATGTCATTTATGCTGGATTGTGCTGGATTTTTCATCAGTTTTTTTTTGGTCATTATTTCTTGTTCTTTGCCCAGTTTAAATGCTGTTAGTGCCATCTGTTATATAAACCATGCCAAGACAGAAACCACATCTTTCAGAAACTATCGTGCAACCTGAGAATTTTTGTATTATGAACTCACTCTAAAAAATGCTGGGTTAAGCAATTGGGTTGTTTTAACCCAGCGGTTGGGTTAAATGTTGGCCCGACATGCTAGGCAGTTTTATTTAACCCAGCTATTGTTTAAAAATGACTATATGGCTGGCTTAAAATGAACCCAAAATAGGTTGGAATTTAAAAATCAGGCACATAATTACTAGAGGCAACAATAATAATCAAGGTGAACATTTATTAATAAGCAATTTAAAAATATATATATTGTTTAATAATTATTCATTAAACTTATTAATAAATATTCATTCATATAACATACTTTGGGTTCATTTTCAGAAAGCAATACAGTCATTTTTAAACAATAGTTGAGTTATATAAAACTACCCAGCAGGTTGGGCAAACATTTACCCCAACCGCTGGGTTAAAACAACCCAATTGCTGGGTTTGTACAGTTTCAACCCAATTTGGTTTGTTTTTAACCCAGCATTTTTTAGATTGTTCAATCTTTTTAATGTTTCTCTCTTTAAATGGAAAGCATTTCTAAACTTTTTTGTATTGGAATTGAAAGAGTAATGCAAGTCTGCAAGACTAACAGATATTTATCAAATTAAATGTGTGTATACAAAATTTGTATATGTACACAAAATGCAAAATGTATGATCCACAACACTATATACTCCTATAATGGCCTCTTAGCTGAAGACAAACATGTAAAAGTGAAGTGTGTAATTAATTTTCCTCTAGTGGCAACCAAAGGAATGACAAATCATTATTAATTATTCCCTGCTTCTGCATATTTCCCTGCATACTATATAGAATGCAAAAGCGGAGCATCAAATGAGTTGTGAATCAATTTGTGAATGCACAAATGTCTAGTATTTTTGTCCAGTAGGAGAAATATGCCCAATTAAAATAAATGCTGCATTCACAGAGATTCTTAAGTGTGCAGCCTGGAGCTGAAGCTCTGTCAGATTCGACATTAAAATGGCATTCTACAGGGCATAGTATGTAGTATGTTAGTAGAATGTCTGCGGTCAATGTGATTTTGCCAAGTAAGACATGTTCCTGGATCAATTTTGTTGATACTGAAACAACATTCCTGTCTAAACATTCAGTCCTAACCCTTAAACCTAACCCTACCCATAAGTTATCCCTAGTATAAAATATGTGAATAACACTGATGTAGAAGCATCTAACCCTGGATGTAAGCCTAAAATTGACATAAACTGTAAACTTGTCCCTTAAATCTGATTGGTTGATTGGAATGTTGTTCCATCTGGGTCCATACTTAAAGAATGTACTTCAAGTTCTTCATCAAATTCAGTACACAGTCTGAAAGTACTATTTCAATAACAGAAAACAATTACACACTTCAGCCTTTTTTACTGGAAGGTTGATAGCCCAATTATTTGAAAACTAGAGAAATGAGATTCAAATGTTCACCTGAATTATTCAAAATTGCTCAAATCTTTCATATCACCATTATTTCATACTGTTCTGTTCTCGTCTCATCCATGCAATGTTCTCCTGCTCCTCCCCAGACCCTCCAGAGGAACAGATGCAGCGAGCAGGAAGCAGACGCTTTGCTCTCAGCTCTGTCCTCCTTACAAGACAAGGCTCAGCATCTAGAGTACAACCTGAGTGCAGAAACCCGTCTCAAACTAGACCTCTTCTCTGCGCTGGGAGATGCACGCAGACAGCTGGAGATAGCGCAAGGTTCATCTCATTTCAAATTAAGCCAGTCATCCATCCAAGACCCACACTGCAACTATTTTTTTTAAGAATGCATGATATATCGATACTATATTGGCAGATTTTAGATTTGGATTATTAAAGGCACACTATGTAACTTCCGGCCATCTAGCAGTTAAAAAAACAAAAATTATAATGAAAAAAAAACAATGGTTGTGCTTCGGCTCTGCGTGACTGCAGATGATCATGACCCTTTACAATAGATAATGCTTGAGCTACATATGGCAATTTATCTGTTCAATAAAATACCTTACTGTTTACATATCTTTTATAACATTTCAAATCCCTCAGTTCACGCCATCTCTAAAAAGTCAAGCCAATGTTGATTCTTGTTTTATTACGAGCTCTGCTGCGTTCTCTTTTCTGTTCGGCGTTTGTTTAAAACGGGTGATTCTGCAGAGGTTCGAGATTTAGCGTGATCCTAGCGTCAACCTTTCTCACTCCTTGTGAAAACAAACTTATGCCACTCCCACACCATACATGCGTCAAAGTAGCTGGATATGATAAGACACACACATTGACGTATGTATTTTTATACGGTCATATGCGGGAAAACCATCCCAACAAGTCTAAAATATAAACACTTAATAGGCTTACCATGGTAAATCATGGTAGGACAAAAACACGTTTTGGAAGAAAATACATTTTTTATTCTGCACAATAATGTTATGCCTAAATTTACTTGTAAAATTTAAAATGATTGATTAAAATGATTAAAAATGATTAAAAACACAGTTTATTGTTTGTTCATGATGGTTCAAAGTGCATTAATAAATCTGATTTAAGAAAAATTAGAAACTATGATATAGAGATATTATATAGACATATTGTTATAGAAACATTGTTAAAGTCCCCCTGTAGTCAATAATTTTATCATTCTTTTAAACGTTTATTCCTGTGGAAAAATAAAAAATGTCTTCATGCTTTAAAATAGCTTGAATGTAACTCTACACCCTTGCCTCATTTAATATTCGTGGATCAATGAATATGCAAATTAGCCCCACTTCCACTCTCTCACACCAGCTCAGAGATCCACTCGGTCAACTTACTGAGGTAAACGCTGCACAATGTTATCACTCTTTACAACGTTGCAGTGTTAATTTCGTTGACGAATAATTTTCGTCATAATTTTCGTTAACGACATTTTTTCAAGGACGAAAACGAGACGACTAAATAAAAATGCGTTTTGAATGACTAAAACTATGACTAAAATCTACTCTAATTTTCGTCAACAAATAAAAACGAGACGAAAATGATAGAGGGACGATTTGGGACGATATCCAGTCAGGACTACTGTCCTGTGTGGAAGATGCGCACATTTGAAGTGTAACGTGCTGATCTAACCGCGGGAAAACGTGGCGCTGTTGCGCGCTCTACAGGCTCACGCAGCAGCACTTCAGAAAACACGCAATTAATAAATAGCGCACATTTATGCCAAGCGATTGCTTATGAGCTAATGTTGATGAATTATGACAATGATTACTATACAATGTTTATACGGTAATATGTTTTAGACGGTTGTAAGAACACATATTTTGTTTCCCTCACCTGAACTTAAATGAGCAGCCTGCAACTACAGTACAGACCGCAGACATTTCAGAACAAGATTCGGGATGGTTTATTATTATTTTTTACCCTGGTCATTATTGTTATTTTGTTTACACAATAAACTGTATTTAACTTAATTTAATTTCTATTTAATTCATAGTAAACTACAGTATCTTCTGTCACAGGAAGGAAAGACTAAGAACATTATTTGACACATTATTCAATATATTTTACAAGTATAAGGGTTATTATAGTTAACTAAACCTAAAACCATAAAAAAAAACTTCATTACTTGAAATAAACGTTAACTGAAATAAAAAAAATAAATATATAAAAAATGTAAACTTATTTTATTTCATCGTTACTATGATTAACCTTTTGCTTGACAACGTTATCAAACAGCTAATAATGTGTTGCTAATGTTACACAAACCATGTTCCTGTGAATCACATGTTCGGTTCTAACAATCAGTATCCTTACAAACGCTTTAAACAACTCAGAACGTCGGTGGAGAAAGGCATATATTTCATCATAACATCGTATAATATACAGCATACACCTGCCATATTGCTAAATCTACACGATTTTCCATATCAGCAGAAAAATATACCGGGATAACCTGGCTTCTCTTGAGAATCTCCTGCTAGTTCGCTGTTAATAATATGCTAAAGCCCGTCGGCACGTTGACGTGATTGGTTACAAGGTAGTTTGTGATGTCACAGACACCAGCGATTTCAAACCGCGGGTCTTTTTTCACTGCAGTTTTAAAGAGAAAATACTCAGCAATGGTGTTGACATATAAATTTGCACATGGTTTGTCTTAAAGCATATTAAAAACACCACATAGACATATAAACATTAAAAACTTGATTTTCACCACAGGGGGACTTTAATTGTTAGTTCATGTTAAGTAATGTAGTTAATGTTAACAAATTTGTCTGTTAAAGACAAAACTGTATAGAATGTTAGTATAATAATATAATATAAATCACTAAATTAATATAAAATGATTATTGGCTTGTTGGTCACAATATTAATATCTGTTTTACTGTCTTTCTTTACAGTTAAAATTTTGAAACAAGACCACGAGGTTAAAGAAATGAAGCAGAAGCTTGCTGAAGCGATGGCCGTGGCTCCAGGTATGTCGTACATGACCCCGAGGTCCTCTATGCCTCAGTATCTAAAGTTCTTCAACTCTGAGCGCTACATGCTGAATCCCAGAGCACTCATGTACCAGTGTCTTAAGAAATAAGACCTGCGAGGACAAATCGGATGGCTTTTGAAGGACTGTTTTGACTCGACATTCCAAACACGGCCGCATCTCTGCTTAAAGGTTTGCCTGAAAACTTTGCCTTTTGACAATGCCAACAGCCTCTGGTGAGTCTACGGCTGTATTTACTGATTTCAGCAGAGACACTGATGCTGGTTATAGTTGACCTTGCTTTGAGCCAAGATTAATTCCAGATGAAATCAAAGTTGACTGTAAATACATTGTTGACCAGCGGATGACCATCGAATGCTGAGCAAACCGCTGCAAGCTGCATAGACGGCAAGATATCAGTATGAAAAAAAAAAGTGTGAACTTGATGAGGAGCACAGTTCATCATGAGGACAGGATATCCTGTGTTGGGTGTAAAACGAAGAGGCTCTTCTTCAGCCATGACAATAACAGGCCAATGCCTCACTTGGTCATTCTGTGCCTCATTATTTATGTGAATTCAATTTATATAACAAGCCAATATCAAATGTAAGTCAGTATGTGAATATTTGAGTGCTTTGTACTGTTTTGTATTCTTTTTACATTACACACATTATACAGAATTGACCAACACCCAAAAAAAAATGTTTGTAGGTTTTAATGTTTTTGAAATCGTTGCCTTTTTTATGTATCAATGGGATGTTTTTTATGAGAAGTTTATTTTTCTGGCTTGACATACTTTTTTTTTTTTTTCTTCTTTTTTTTTCCCTAAACCAAAATGAAATAATGGTTTAATTTTGTAATTCTACTTGTTGGTCTGCATGCCAATTTATGTAAAATGATTGTTTTGGACAAAAAAAGAAAAAAGAAAAAGATTTTGATGTCTAATTGTGCATTTGTGCAAGGGCTGTTTTCTTCCAATAATTCTGGGAGCAGTAATAAAGTCATTTTCAATGATAATTTTGTATTCTTTTCCATACGATTTTCTGACAGAAGCCACTTAAAAATGAAAATTCTGTCATTCACTCTCAAGGTTGTTCTAAACCCATGTGAATTTATTCCTTCTGTGGAACACATAATGAAAATTAATGGGTTTCAGTGTTTTTGGACCCCATTGACTTCTACTGTATGGACAAAAACGGTTAAAACTTTCTTCAAAATATATATTGTTTGTATTCTGCAGAAGAAAGTCAGTCATACAAGTTTTGAATGTCATGATGAATTTTGGGTGAACTATCCTTTTAATATCGTATTCAGGAGATGAAATAAAATCCTAATAATTCCAAATGACACAAAATACAAAAGACAAAGAATGGAAGTACCCCGTCTCTCATCTTTATATCAAGAAATGGTGCAACTTTGAAAAGAGAGGTTAACAGAGTAAAAGCAGTTATGAGTTTCTGAATGTTCTGCGTGAGACAAAGCCTGTTGTTTCTTTCAAAACAACTACATAGCTGGTCTGGATTAACAAAAAAAAAAAAACAAACATTGATTTGGTGTGCTTTTCAGGCATCGTTGCCACTCCACTATCTCATATCTGAACTTGTACCATTTTTATAACTGAAAAGAAACAAACTTCTCAATGTGTCAGTAAAAGAAAATGTTTGTTAAACCACATTTCATGCATAATTTCAAATTTGCTGCTTGTAACAGACAGATGTTGATGTACCATAGAGGTGAATATGAAATTTATTGCCATCAACATAAAATGAATCAGTGCAAACTGCTTGTTTGGATTGAAATGATGCTGCCAAACAAACGCACCACCAGAAACCCCAGGAGTTTTAATATACTGCAAATATGCCAAAAAAAAAAAATGTTACAGTATATTAGCATGCAGACCGGTTCAGAAAGAAACAACAATACAGGATCTGCACAATGAAAAAAGGAATAATACAATATGTTTGTCAGTCTATGGGTCTTCTGAACATGGATTGATTGTGTCTCTGTTAAAAGGCACATTTTAACACGTCTGGTGCACTGTAGATAATTTCTTTATAATGAAACTCATAACTGTGTCACATACAGGGGAAAAAGACAAGTCAAAATCAAATCAAGTGCCCTTCTCTTAGAAACAATAAAATGAAAACTTACAGCATACATTCACAGGTAATAAAGGGGGAGAAAAACAGCCGCCACAATGATGAAAGTGAAACGCTTGAAAATAGACCATACGCATAGAGATAAATAATCTGTTTGCTTTTTCGATGCTTCGAGAACCCCTTTCCTTTCACAGTCGTCATAGATCTTGCATTGCAGACCAAAGTTAACCACAATTAATGTGTGCCTTAAAAGGTACAACAAAGACAGTGTTATTTGGTAATTTCAAAATAACACAACGCATTCCCCTTGCAATAAAAAAAGAATAAATGAATGTTTGAAAGGGTGAATAAAAGACCATGAAAGATGCATGTGATGTGCCTAAAAAGACAACAAAAAGGATTTGCTAAAGTGCAAACCAGAAGTAACCAATCCCACACATACCGAAAGCAAAAATGTTCCAAAATACAGCTCGTAATACTGATTTAAATAATAACAGAGTCATTTTTTTCTTCTTTTAAAACAGAGAAGCAGACTGCTACACTGACAGAATAAATGTACACGGGAACCATCAGCCAACACCTAAAGTGGTGTGAAGAACAGAGCGCAGGGGTCGTTTTCTTTTTGAGGCTCGGTTCGAGGCGTTCTGATCCCTCCCCACAAAGCTCGAACACAATCCTCTGAGTGATGAAGCGCTAGAGTCCCGTCCCGTCCCGTGCATGAAGATAAAGGATGGTGGAGAGGAGCTGGCAGTTTCGACCCTCCGCTATGAGGACACGGTCACAGGATTCAGAGAGCCGTTACGGCTGTAGAATCTAGAGAAGGCCTCCTCCAGCACAGTAGTGAGACGTGGCTGATCCCCCTTGAGAGAGAGACACCAAAATTTTAAACAAAAGTGGAGCAGAAAACGAAAAATCAAATTAAAAAAAATAAAAATGGTAAAACACAATAAGATAAACTTAATATAAAAAAAAAAAAAAAAATTACAATTTAAAAAAATATTAATTTTTGTTGTTGTTTTCCATCTTTAACCCTTTAAAACCTATGCGAGCATGTTTGCGTGTCTCTGTTTAAGAGCCAATAGAAACTGAAACTAAATAGGTAGCACAATAATTCCTTTTTGCATACAAAATCCGAGACGTTACACATTTAGATCAAGCCTCCAGCATGCTCCTGTTGCGTTGTTTCCACCCTAATGAGTCTGCACAAATTGCGTAATATGCCTTTACAACAAAAACAGCACACAGGCACTAAGTGAAAATAACTATGTAGATTTCACGTGGCGTTTTTGCTCTTAACTTAACGGAAAATGCACAGATAGTAGAAAATGGCACATTATTTACAGCAGATTCTCGCAATTAAAAAGAGCCAAAAATCAACAATCCATTGTGTCCATCACGAGATATTACTCACAGAGTGATGTAAAATACTTTAAAATACTAAAAAACATGTCTCTCGTCTTTCTGGGATGCAATGTTCCCGGAACCGTTGTTTTCCAATGTGGAATAACAAAATAGATATCATTTTAATGCATCTTAACATTTTGATCAACTCTTAAAAGAGTGCTGAGAAGTCCCTATAAACCGGAGTGTACCGCCTGCGGGCGCCACCTAGCAATGAAAAAAATAATTATATTTTTCAAAATTACTGCCTTGATCAACACAAAATATATGTCATTTGATATCACCAATTCGATTAACTCCTAAGTAGTGCAGAGTTATTTGCGGATAAATAGAAAATTTAAATCATGAGAATCTGCAGTAAATAATGATTTTTTTGAGTCCAAAATCAACAATCGTCATGGAGGCACAATTTTAAAAATGCCCATTAGTGGGCCTCAAGGGCTAAACAAAAACACAAAAGTGTTAATTTCGTTAACAAAATCTATGACAAAAAATGTTCGTCAAAGTTTTTTTACCCTGTCTAAGACAAAACAATGACGAGATAAGGCCATTAAACGATAACTGTGACTGTATGAACATGCAATATTGTTGACAAAATAAGACGAGACTAAAATGTAGTTAAAAGAATGAAAACTTTACAAAAAAACTTAACTGTATTTTTGTTGAAAAAAGATGAGCCAAAAATTTTCAGACTGCTGTACAAGACTTTATTAGGTGAGCGTTCATGTTTGCGGTTGCCAGATATCAACAGCTCAAATCCCCCAATCAGATCATTTCTGTTAAATGGATACGTGCCCAGCTTTTTGCAATCTGGCAACCATTCGCGCGCACTCTCTGCGGAGACACCATGGTCTGAAAACACAGGTATTCTGCTTAAATGAAAAAGTGCCATTCAGTCAGTCTGTGTTGTGTCATGGATCTCGACTGTATTGTTTGCGATTGTGGTTGCTGATTGTACTTAAGCAACCTCTGTGTGGCAATATGTACTTTTTTTTTTTTTTGTCGTTGTTTTAATAGAGAAGCATTAATGCAACTTGGAATTATTGGAATTACTATTAGGAATTTCTGTTTGTTTTACCAGTTTTCATAATCTAGACAGGGCGAGTGTATATCTAAAGTCTTTGGAGTTTAGAATTGATAGGCTTTAATAAATCTATACACTAGAGGAGGTAAAATAAACCATGCATATGAATCGATATTCTGTTGATTTGTGCTTATTGGTGAAAGAGCAACTTCTGATGAAATATAAAAATAAATTTCCAAAATGACAATCACCGCAATTATAATTGAGCAAATTAATATTTTTTTTTTATCATTTTAATCATTATAAAGTATGACGAAAACGTGCAAGTTTCCGTTGACTAAAACGATCAGACATTTAGTTGACAAACTTTTTAGTCAAGACTAAAACATTTAGTTGAAGAAAAAAAAAAAAAACACAGGAAAAGGTTGACTAAATATGATAACTAAAAGTTACATTTGACACAGGACTAAGACTAAATTTAAAAAAAAATAGCTGACAAAATTAACACTAGTTCCAAATGCTTTTGATTACTTTATGCTATCACCACAAAATTTGATCCAGATGCAGCTCACATGTAGGAGAGCATCACCTTAAAAAAAAAATCCTGCCTTATTTCCTTCCTGAACTATTGCATGTCAAATAAAATATGTCAAATTATAATAAAAATTATATATTTTTTGTATTGCATCAGCAGTTTCTCAGCATGAGAATGTTCAAATGTAATGTAATTTATATTTTCTAAATCAAATGATACCTACTTTTGGTTCTCCTTGCTATAGTTTTGGAGTCTTGTTAGTCAGAAAAAAACAACTCTAAACAACTCTAAAAATGCCTTCAGGTCTTAAAGGGTTAAGGGAACTTATATAAAAAAAAAAAAGTGATTAATAAAGTTTCAAATTAGTAAAGGTGTAGGCACAACTGAAATCTCAGGTACACATTTCCCTTGTATAGATTAAATCATGTAAACAAAAAGAACAAAAAAAAAAAAAAAAAGTGTATTTACAAAGCTGAATTAACTACTGTTCAGTGTCAGGTATTATGATAAAGGCAGAGAGAGATTAAATAAGAAGAATGCTGGAATTACACAGATGGTACACCAGCATCCCTCGCAAAAGTGCCAAATCAGGCAGATGACAATACCGATGAGAAGAACTGAGAAAATTCCTTCTATATAGTCAAAAGCAATGACTGCTCATTGAGGGTACATTTACACGACAGCGATGTACTAAAAACAGAAAAGTTTTTTCTTTGCATTTTTTTTTTTTTTTCACGTACAGGCGACAACATTGTCAAAACGATCCTCATTCACACGGATCTGTGAAAACGACTAAAAATGCTGTATTATGCTGCCAGGCCAGTAGTTGGCAATGTCAAAAACTACACGCCTATAGACGCATTACGCATGATGTCACAGTTTTCAAAAATTCACGTTTTTGTAGTTTACATGGAAATGATAGTATAGTTTTCAAAAACTTGCACTTTGAAACCTGTTCACGTTTTCAGGCCCCCAAAACGCGGTTGACATGTAAATGAACAGCCAAAACGCATAAAAAGTTTTCCATTTTTAGTCGAAAATGGTGTAGTGTAAACGGCCCCTGAGACTGCAGAGGGAAAATTCATGAAGAAAACTGGCTGTGAACAGCAGCAAACTAACAAAAAGCCATGGTAGTAGAGATGGTAAAGCTGCCGTATGCTAATATTCACTAGCGCTATAATGCCAAGCCCTATTGTGGTATTCTCTGTGAGAGGTCTGCCTCTGGTTTGTGCATTAACAGAGAAACTTTTCATGTCTGTTTTTTGGGTTCAGCTAATCCATGGACTCCACTTTGTGTGCTGTTTTTCTGATTAGCTCACAGCGTTTGTCTTTTCTCCTATATCACCCTTCCAGGAATCAGCCAAGGCTGATCCAAAAATTTCCTCAAGCAACTGAATTATTGATTGGAAACATTTTATTATGAATGTTGGCACTAACGCTTTGAAAAGAAAAGAAAAAAAAAAAAAAAAAAACCTTTTGTAATTTGAACCTGGTGACAAATGTTTTAAAATTGGCCAGAACATTGAGTGATCTCACAATACTGAATAAACACAGTAACCATACCAACACTGAAACCGAAAACATCACTTGAAAGTTTTTGGATTAACATCATTTCTCACACTTCATTGTCTCTGAATCTGTTCTGTGACTGATGAGTTTGGCTCAACTATATTCATTTTCATAGTCTAAGAGACATGATTTTGGCCATAACTTCGACAAATGCCCATACAAATAGTGCAATGTCACCATCTTGGGCAAAGAAATAAAGAATTACATCAGTAGTGTGAAAAATTACACAGTTAACATTCTGCCTAAAAAAATGACCAAAACAGGAACTAATCTAAATGAAATACACACTTCATCACATAAAAATACACTACCGTTCAAAAGTTTGGGGTCTAAGATTTTTTTTTTTTTTTTTTATGTTTTTGAAAGAAGTCCCTTCGGCACACCAAGGCTGCATTTATTTGATCAAAATACTGAATAAAAAAAGTAATATTGTGAAATTTTATTACAATTCAAAATAACTTTTCTGTTTGAATATATTTAAAATATTCCTATGATGGAAAATCTGGATTTTCAGCTTCATTACTCCTATAGTCTTCAGTGTCACATGATCCTTCAGAAATCATTCTAATATGCTTATTTGGTGCTCAAAAACATTTCTTATGATCAATGTTGAAAACAGTAGAGCTGCTTAATATTTTTGTGGAAACCTTGATACTTTTTATTTTTAAGCATTTATCTGAAATAGAAATCTTTTGTTACAAAATAATCACTTTTGATCATGTTACTTCATAATGCAAGTTACTGAGCCCAAACTTTTGGATGGTAGTGAACATTACATCTTGTGGGAAACTTCTTACCTCACTAATGAAGCCAAGCTGAACCAGTTCCACAGCCAACTCCTGTACATTCTCATCTAACACACACAGAGAACACCATTCTTAAGTTTCAGCAATAAGTCAACAGAAAAGTGCTGTATTTTAACAGTTTACTTTTCTATACTTTTTTTCTTCTTTGTCACTATTATGATTCAATCTGATCCACTTCAGCATATCTGCAGAACTCTTATGTTTTTGTGTCATAATGCCCAAATAAGGACAGCATATGTGCAAATACACATCTATATATGCAAATACACAAATTTGATTTTGAATGCAACTACACAGCCTATTCTTATCAGATTCTTTCCTTTTTTGTGGTGGTACCAAACATCTCTGTTTGATTAAACTGGATGTGAATTCAGGTAGCTTTATAAACATGTTGACCATTGTGACTCTGGACCACAAAACCAGTAACATAAAGCTCAATTTTTTGAAATTGAGATTTATAAATCACCCGAAAGCTGAATAAAGAAGCTTTCCATTGATGTATGGTTTGTTAGGATAGGACAATATTTAGCCAAGATACATACAACGATTTGAAAATCTGGAATCCGAGGGTGCAAAAAAAAAAAAAAAAAAAAAAAAAAAATTATTGAAAAATTTACCTTTAAAGTTGTCCAAATGAAGTCCTTAGCAATACATATCCACTCACAAAAATATTTTAAAATAATTAAATTTTATTTAATTACGGAAAGAAATTTACAAAATATCTTCATGGAATATGATCTTTACTTAATACCCTAATACTTTTTGGCATAAAAGAAAAATTGATAATTTTGACCCATACAATGTACTGTTGGCTATTGCTACAAATATACCCGTGCGACTTATGACTGGTTTTGTGGTCCAGGGTCACAATTCAACTAACTCAGCAAGCTTCTTGATTCTGAGCAAGCTGACTTGAAAGACAAAACCGGCTGTGCTGATGCCCATTATAGTGTCTCCTGCAGCTGAGAATGCAACCCATACTTGTGCTGCATTCTAAACTGCATTCTGACACATTTCAGAACATAATGGCATGTTAAATCAAGCAGTGTAGCTGGAAGCATTTAGATACTTGTGCAGAGTGTGTTTGAGGCCTGATAAAGTACTCACTTGGCGCCAAATCACAACTCAGATGTCGGTTCAGCTTATCTTCCAGTTTTAGCAGTAAGGTCAGCTATAAAAAGAGCAGTGAGGAGTTATGGATACAGAATAAACATCTGACTTGCATCGTTCCAGCAATGAACACGGAAAAAGGGCTTACATGATGTTTCGCTCCTTCCTCCACAGGCTCGATGTTGCACTGCATCTGTACAACCTTAAAGAGAGAGACTATCTTTAACACAAACATATGATGCTAAAATACTGCTAATCCTGTTGGTTTTGACTGTAACCACCCATCTAAACTTGTTTGAGTGGAAAGTAGTAATACACCACACAGAGACAGGGGGAAGGTAAAAAAAAAATGACTTATTCTTAATCATTGATACTCAGTCACCATCTCCTTAAATCAGTCCATTTCTCACCTTCCTGGTCTCCAGCTCTGCAGGCTCAGGCGTAGGCGTTTTGACAGAGGGTGGCACGATGGGAGACTTGACAGTCTCTTGCTGAGGCTGCTGTGGGCAGGGCAAGCCGAAGGCAGTCAATGGATAGATCCCATTCCTACATCACAAGAGCAGCAAACGTTGATATTAAGTTTGTGCTTGTTTTTTGACTTCTTTCTTGACATTTGAATCTGGCTCCATCTAATTTTTTTATTCCAAGACAAATTGGGAAATTCTATTTTTCTCACCTCACATCCTCAAGGAACTTGTCAAGCTCCAAGGCAGGAAACTGTGAGAGTCTGATAGGAAAAGAGACAGGATTACAGAAACCGTTTAGGTTCCAAAAAAGCTATTTCAAAATAAAACCAACGAATCAAAGGAGGAGACTCACTTTAGCTGGACCTCTTTTCTTTCCATAATGACCTGGTTGGGGTCCATGTTCTTGGTAATTTCCTCTAAAGCATTTTCTGCGATCATGTCTAGTAGCCAAAAGCAAATGGTTTCAATATATTTAACATCACTGAATCCCATTCATGAAGGTGACATGAAATGTCTGAATGGTAATGAGATCAGCTCATGACTCACGCTGGTGACTGACGATACAGTGTGCAGCCAGTAGTTTCAAAAGAGGCACTTCAAACAGAGCTTGATGGAAAAGCAGCTCTCTGGCTGTGGGCCTCTTACTGGGGTCCACCTCCAGACACTTCTGAATAAACTCCTAAAACAAACACAAAGAGAAACATGAGACTTTACAATGATTAGTATAAGATTACATCATTAGTATTGCATAAAAAAGGGGATTAGATTCTATAGACACAGTTGGTAAGAGAAGGCTCCGCTCACCCAAGGGGGAAAAAATAACAGTTACCACAGCTACCCATTAATTCTTACAGAGAGAAAAGTTCTTTTGAACTTTCTATTCATGCCATGATTTGACCATGATTTCCACAAAGTTATTAAGCAGCTCAACTGTTTTCAACACTGATAAATATTTCTTGAGTGCCAAATCATTATATTAGAATGATTTCTGAAAGATCACGTGACACTGAAGAGTGGAGTAATAACGGCTGAAAATTCAGCTTTGTCATAACATGAATTAATTGCAACTTATATTAAAATTAGGGCTGTCGTCATATGATATAGGGAAGCTAAATCTATAGGGCAATATCACACGAGTGCTATTTTTGACCTGAACTGCACAAGTGCAAATGCGATATTGATTTTATACAACTGTTCAATAAATAAAAAGTTAATATTGTCATTTTAGACACAATATTGTCTGTTTTTGCTCAGTATTCCTAAAGAAAATATAAAGACAAAGCAGAACTGTACGTCTCCATGCAACACAGCGGCATTTCACATTTGAATCCGCATTTTGAACAAATGATTCAATGGACCATTCATAAAGAGAACCTTTTACTTCACTTCTGAACGAATCAACGAATGACTCAATGACTTAATCGTTAAGACATTTACCGCCACCTACTGGCAGTTTTAGTTTTATATTTAGAGAATAATTTTAATTAAAAAATAATTTCATATTTCCATATTTCAAAATAAATAAATAAAACATTAAAAAGGTATAGTTCACCCAAACTCAACCTCATGGTCCAAAAGTTTGTGTAAATAAATTTTATGTTGAATCAATTAAAATATTTGTTTCTGAAGCTACTTTTTGTAATGTCTATTTGATGTTTTACACAATAATGACTTTAAATCTTACTGACTTTATCTTTTGGAGGTAATTTCTTAGCCAGATTTGATGTGCAATTAATTGCCACATCATGTAATTAGATTAAAAATTTTAATCGCTTGTCAGCCCTAGTTAAAATATAAAACAGCTATTTCACATTGAAATAATATTTCACAATATTACCGTTTTTATATTTGATCAAACTAATGCAGCCTTGATGAGAATTTTTTTTTTTTTTTAAATCCTACCAACTCTTTTTGAATGGCACTGTAATGCAAAGAATTGAACTACTGACATTGTCAACTCAATCTGTACTCACTCTCTGCAGTGGGTCCTCCAGAGACTGAATGGCACTATTAATGGCTTCTTGTGACACATATGAGGACTCTCCATTACTCTGGATTTCCAGCACAGCCATCTACAACAGTGGGAGGAAAAACCTAAATCTCTGGTCTGGTCGAGCTGATACACTGATGAATGATCTGCAGCTCAAAACAAACAGCACTCACCTCTAAGGCGCACATTCCAAAGGAATAGATGTCCACGGCTGTAGTGACACTGGCAACAGCTGAATTGGATGAGGGAAGAGGATAAATCGTACTGTCATTTTTACATAACAAGTGCACTGAAACGACTCTAGAATGAGTTTGAATGCATTTTAAAACCTAGTTTTACCTCCATACTCTGGAGCAAAGAAATGCAAACTCTTCTGTTCCTCCCGACATGTTTTCACATGGTTATTAATGGTGTCTGGGGCCACTACAAAAGAGGAAAAAAAAAAAAAGAAAAAATTTCAGCAACAACACTAAAATGTATAACATTTAAAAAGTCATACTCAACAATGTTCTTTAGCCCACCTGATCCGATTTTGATGAGTCCATTGTGCTGTATGAAAATGGTGTCACAGGTCAGGTTCCCGTGGATAATGGGAGGTTCACATGAATGCAGATAGCTGAAGGAAGAGTGGTGAGAAACGTGAGTGTAATAGGAGCTCTCCACAAGACATATAATGGAACCTCAAAACAAGAGGAAATGCTCAGCTATGACAGGCACAGACAGCATTTCAGGTGCTAATGAGGAATTTTGTCCAACATTTCCAAAAATCTCTCTACATTATTGGCAAACAACAGTATTTTAACAGAGAGAAAGAAAGAAAGGTACACAAACCTTAAGGCAGATAATATCTGAGTGCACCAGCGTTTCCATGCCTAAAAGAGTCCCACAAAGAGTTAATGGTATCCGGGAAGTCAAGCCCACATCTGAGATCATACTATGTCAGGATATTTCATTAATCCCAACTAATACTACACTCAGTTAAACCAAAACGTGACTAATAGTATTACTAATATTTAGGAATGCACCAATCCTATTACTGGAAAAACGGAGAATAAACAGAGACATGAATGCTACGTAAAAATGACTTAAAAGTGTTAAAATAAAATAAACAATGCATTTTGTTTTTATGATGACCTCTGTGATTAACTACTGTTCTGTATTTGATTTTATTATTACCATACCAAAAAGTAAGTATTTGTACTAGTACTCTCTCTCTAAAAGTTTTAAACAAATCTGTTACGGGTCATACTAGTAGTCAACAATGACTAACATTCAAGCAAGAAATTTAAGACAAAAGATACATTTTAGTCTGCGGTACATTGTCTCAACAGGTCTTTTGTCAATAGAAAAATAGCAGCAATCACACCTTTTCATTCATGGTCTTATGATTCTTCTTTGTCTTCTTTAGAAACTGCTTCAGGCTCCCAGAAGACATGTACTCTGTGATGAAAATAACCTGAAGGGGGTAACAAAAAAAAAAAAAATCTTCTGATTGAAAAAAAATAAAAATCCAAAAATTGCACTTTTTTTTTTTTTTTTTTTTTACTGCTATTACATTTCTTACCCTGGCTCTGTTCTCCTTCACATCAGCCCAGTACTTGTGAAACTTCACTATATTCAGATGTTCCAGCTGGATGAGGTTATCAAACACTGCTTTCACTTTTTCCTGAGTAATATAAAAAGAAAAGTAGATTTACCAGGAAACCTTCCTATATGTAACACAACATCTAGATGAATAGGTTATTATAATAAAATACAGAACTCTTACTTTATTATTTCAATATACAATAACAAATCATGTAAAAGATCAGTGCTTTTTATGGCTGGACTCAATGCACTAGTCACATGTGCTTATGGGAAATGGAATCAGCAATGTAGATGGCAAAGCCTGTCAAAACGCAACCTCTAAAATTACTTATTGAATTCCACGATGAGCGTCTGCCAAGCAGAGCGGATCGCAGTATGTGGATGGGCCAAACAGATGGCTGTCCACGACTCTATGCCAGGCAATAATGAATCGAGTTTGATTAAAAGTGCTCACAGGCAATGAAAGAGTGAAGTATGCTATATTAAAAAGAGCAGAATGACCTTTTTAATATTTGAACATTCAAGAAGTAAGAGTTACATAACCACAGAAAAGGTTTTCTTAAATAGTTTTCATGAAAGCTCTGAGTGAGAATGCTGTTTCAATAAAAGCTTGGCAGCAAACAGGTCAGACCACTTTGTGTAAGGAGCTTACTCCCAGAAATGAAGGCAAGCACACTCATTCTGTGAAGCAATCAAGCTGTCCTAACACTCTCATAATAGTTAAATAATCATTGGTATTGCTAATTCACAGATTAACATGTTAGTAAGCATGAACACAGGAAGCGATACAGCTGAATCTGTGGCTAAGTAGAGACAATAAAAAACAGTGAATATTATGCTTACTTAAATAAGTTTAGCAAGATATTTGAAATAAAGTGTTTGTGTAACTAACAGCAAACCATCAGTTCATTCATATCGGCTAAGATATGAATTGAAGATTTTTTTAATGTTTTTGAAAGAAGTCTCTAATGCTCACAAAGGCTGCACATTTGATCAAAAATACAGTAAAAACACTAATTGTTATATATATATATATATATATATTTATTTTAGGGATGCACCGATATGATTTTTTGGGGCCGATACCGATATTAACAAACAATTATTGGCCGATACCGATATCTGATATTTTGTCAGGTACAGAAATAAAGTCATCAAATGTAAAATAGCACTGCATATTCTTCACTGTATAAATTAAATACATATTAATCGTTCTTTATTCCATCAGACTTTATTGTGATTAATCTTCTCATTTGTTTTTGTATACATTTAAATATTTTTGTAAGTTTAAATATGTATGAGATCTGCACTCTCTCCTAAGGCATAAGATCTGTATGTATTTTTTAAACTGTTAGTTGTAATAAGTGCTTTGAGTAATTCGCTGTATGTGGATGATAATGCATTGGAGAGAGAGAGAGAGAGAGAGAGAGAGAGAGAGTTTAATGCGCACTTCCTGTGTTCTGTAATGTTAAGCTTTTGTGGTGATTTGTTTGGAGTGAAAACAGACGCAATAAACTTAATAAAACATCAGTAAAATTTTGGTCAACATTCAGATGGGGTCCGCTACACTTATGAAAGTTACAAAAGTTATTTAGTCAAGAATAGTGTGTGATCTCTAGGATTAGCAACAGTCATTATACAGCTCCGTGCCTTCGCGCAGTTAATTTATAAACCATCGGTTTGTTTTATCGGCCTTTTTCCTGCTACAGCCGATATGCCGAAGGTTGTAAATTGAGTAAATATCGGCGGCCGATACATCGGTGCATCCCTAATATATATATATATTTTTAAAAATATTTTAAAATGTCATTATTTCAGCAGCCATTACTTCAGTCTTCAGTGTCACATGATCCTTCAACAATCATTCTAATACGCTGATTTGGTGCTAAAGTAAAATTTCTTATTATTTTTTAATTTTATTTCTTCTTATTAGTGTTTAAATAAAAACAGATTTGCTGCTTAATATTTTTGTGGAAACCGTGACTTTTTTTCCCAGGATTCTTTGATGAATAGAAAGTTCAAAAGTACAGCATTATTTAAAAAATGGGAATCTTTTGTAACATTATAAATGTCTTTATTTTCACTTTACTAAAATTTCCTCATTGAAAATTCAGCCAGAAAACAGTAGACTTCATAAAACCGGCAACTGCAAATCTTCATAAAGCAGGCAGTTTTACCTCTTGTAGTTTGAAGTTCTTCCGCTCAGAAAACATGACCTCATTCCACACCACCTCCACACCCTCCTCGGTGTCCATGGCAAGGTAAGCATTGTCAATACCTGGGACGTTGCGCTGGTTAACCTGTAGGGGGGATTTTTTATTTAAATGCAAAAACTCATCAGGATTCCAAGATTCTGCAAAGAATGTATATAAAATCCCCTCAAATAAAAATGATAGTTTTGTTTTAATATCGTCATTTAGCAGATGCGAGCATTATCAGTGAATAAAGACTCTACACATAAAGCTATTGAAAGACTTTGAATATACCTCCTCTCTCCGTTTCTGCCAGCGTCCACAGGGGCTTTCCTCCAGAATCTCAGATTCATCTTCGCTCTCCTCCTCTTCATCCTCAGTTGCAGGTGGTGCTGGCTGTGCTACTGTGGACACTGGGGGAGACACCGATGAAACCGCCTGGCCGGTAGGTGGCGAGGCTGTGGACTCAGACTTCGTGTCCATTGTGGATGCAGAGGCAGGCGCAGCGTTTTGCTTTCCTTCTTCTGACATCATTGACTGATAACTGAAAGCCCTGTCCTGAACCGCCACAGGAAAAGAAGTCTGGCTGACTCACACCTCGAGGTCAGGAGGCAGAGAGCTGTAAAATCAGGAGTGATTCAAGAATATAAACTCTAAATCATAAACAGTATTGAAATGTATTAAAGACAAATATTATTAAGGTAACGCATTACAATAAGGTCACATTTGTTAATGCATTAACTAACATGAACTAACAATTAACAATATATTTTTGCAACATTTATAAACCTTTATTAATGTTTGTTAATAAAAATATTCATCTTCATGTTAGTTCACAGTCACACAGTGGATTAATATTATTAACAGATAGAACTTTTGATCTTAAAAATATAGGCCTATTGGTAAATGTTGAGATTAACATGAACTAACATTACTAAATGCTGTAGAAGTATTGTAAAATGTTAATTCATGTTAACTAATGTTAACAAATGAAATCCTTTTGTAAACTGTTACCAATACTAATATTATAAAAGAATAATATTAAATATCTTCAATAGATGAAATATCATTAGTTACAAAATTTAATTCAGTTAAAAGTTATTTTCTCCTTTAGATAAATTCAATCAAAATTCATGGTTCCCAAAACTTTTGACCAATTCTGATTGCCCCATGACATTTGCAGTTGTATATATTTTTAAAAAATAATCTGGATAGACTGCAAATATAAAGTAAAGCTATCTGTTATAATATTTATTCACTATATAAATTTCCATGACTTTTTTGTTATTGTTATAGATTTTCCATGAATGTAGGAACCCTGAAAATTGAAAGTACAGTGAGATTAGACTGTTTAACTGTTATATGGTGTCCCATGTAAATTGTACTTTGTCTCTTTCTCTCTCTCTCTCTGAATATATAAAATTAAATATTTTGCATTTTGAATGTGCCCAAATCTCAAAAGAGGGAACCCTCAAAACACTTTAACTCTAAAATACAACAAACTAAGAGCAGCAGGAACTTAAATTACTAGCTTTTAGGGGACAACTTGTCAGTTTCAGCTGAACACTATGAGCAGTAAGGCAAATTCTATCTCCAAACCTGGACAAGACTGTAACAGCTGCTGAGGTGTGAGCAGATAGACGCTTTAGTCATGTTTACATTATTTCTCTCCTCACAGTCCTGTCCTCAATTCAACCCAGGCCACAGTTTATGCTCAAGCATTCAAAATGTTCAAGCATTCTCTCCCACCTCATTGATAAGAAACAGACACAACAAATACAACATCTTGCTCCCCATCATATAAACTGCAATGTTGGTTATCTTACTTTAGTTTATCCTGGGATGAGCGGCGTCGCCAGCTCGCCGGAAGCAGCTAACCGTCGGTAGCTGAGGACACGGAGGAGGAAAATCCTCAGACAATAAGAAAAAAACGATAAATTTTTTAAACGATATGAGTCCGTGCAGGGGGTCAGCTCTCGATGGTAGAGTTAGAGGTTCACAGAAATACCAAGATATGAAATGACGGTTTAATTTCCCCTTAGCGGAGTGAGATAGAAGCTAGCAGCGCAGCTCCGCGGCCTCCGGAGCCTTCGCGTATATTATATCTAAAAAATAATTTCCTTGGGCGATATGGTCAATGTTAAATTAAGTAATCAAAAGATCAAAAGTGTCGGACCAGTAAAATAAGCTAAGACAGAAATACAAATATTAATGTCTATCAGGTTAGATGCGTTTTGTCTGTTAGCCGCGGATGCTACACTCCAGGATATTCGCGTTCTTCACTCAAGTCTTCACGGAACGATTCGTTTCTCCCAAAAACACTTAAATATTCTGACACGAACGGACTTAAATTAATTAAACAGCGATATCCCTTAAAAAAAAAAAGCTACACGTAAATGACGACAGCTCCGAGTTTTATGATAACTGTAAGCCGTTGCTTATTCCTACATGAACCACTCCGTCGTTTATGTGTAAATAGGGACCAAGTTCACACAGCGCCATCTACTGGATGACAGGATTCTGCCACCTTTACTGCTCATGATTTAACCCTCAGTGACCCATGGGGAGAAAAAAAAATACACATTTATTCATTCATACTCCTTCGTATATAATTTCAGTATATATATAGACATTATTAGGTATGTTAGATGTATTAGAAGTAAAAAGAATTTTAAGTATAAGTTAAGTTTAAAAATATCAATGACGGAAAATTTACTTTTTAATAGGTGTTCATCTGTAAACATTTGTAGAAATATGAATTTGGATGCTTTTTTGTTATAATGTTCCAGGGTTTTACTTTTCATATCTGTGACTGTACCTCTGTTATTCCCATTATCTACATTGGAAATGTCTGAGGTCACCAGCTGGGAATCATGCCCCCATTAGACAGACAGAAAGAGAGAAACCCTCACGTCCCTGTAGGAGGCCTATAAATAGAGTTAGCTTCTAAGAGGAACGGGGAAAAGTTGGGTGTATGCAAGCATATGTGAGCATGTGTGTGTGAACCGGTGTGGAACTTTTGCCTTATCGTGACTTTATTATTGTGTATAAGGCCAGGGGAGTGCCTCCTCCAGAATATAAAGGACCTGAGGAGTTAAATAAGGACTAAGCTGGGTAAACCGAGCTACCTCGGATACTGATACTAAGCTTCATATTCATTCATCGGTCCTTTGGCATCTGTCTTCAAAGAGCAATATGGCAGAAGAACAGAAGTTCTCTGAAACATCTGTCCAGCTTACTGAAGCTGCTCCACAGACTGTGGGCAGCGGTTTTACTGCTCCTGGAAACATTTATTCAGCCATTCTGAGCCGTAATGAGGCTGTTAAAGATGCCAGGCGACTCAAGGAATTTCAGGAGCTCAAAGACAAATATGTACGCAAAAGAGTGCTGTTTGAAGACCCCCTGTTCCCGGCCCAGGACTCTTCTCTCTTTTTCAGTGAAAAATTCCCACTAAAGCTTGAATGGAGGCGCCCATCGGTGAGTGACTTGCCGTAAGGTGGCAGTGTGCATGAGATCAACTGCATTGCACCATGTCTAGGACAGAGATGTTGTTTGGATAATATAATTTCTGCATTTCCAGGTATGTATGTTCTTTTTTGCTTATTAAAATTTTATTTTATTTTATTTTATTTTAATATGATTTAATTAATTTGTATTTTTTAAATATTATTTTATAACATTTTATTTTTGCCTTTCATTTGTGAGGTGCCTAAATAAGTTTGAAAAATGGAATGTCACTTTATTTCCTTATTACCCCATTCATTTTCTCCTGACCTGCCTATAATACCTTCAGAAAATTAATGTAGTTACTCCTATATTGACTGACTATTGATTAATTGATTAAGTATTGATTAAGTATATTCATTTTTCAGTTGGTTTCACTTACCTAATCAACAAGGAGGTTCCATCTGAATAGGCTGAGGCATGAGATAAGATATTTCTTGCAGGCATGCCATGAGAATGTGGCAGTGTTCCTGTAGCGTGTGTGTGTTGGACAGATGGCTGTAGTCTCAATCAGCTGACTTCCCAATGCTTCATAAAACAGAGCTCTACCTGATAATAGACTTGTCTCAGTAGGTTTGATATATGTTCTTCTTATCATCACAAGTTAAATAATGGAAACAAAGTTGGTGTAACATAATAATGTTTTTAAAGTGTAGACAGATTACACGTGTCTTGCTAAAATTTGGAAATGGACAATTGAGGAGAGCATCTGCTTGTGTCTTCACTGGATATATGCAGTCCATCTCATGTATTAAAACTTATAAAAACTTGACTATTTGTTTTGATTGAAGTGTGACATATACATTTACTAGCTTCGCTTGATGATACCGCTTCAGAGAATCAGGTTACTGTACGTGGTCTTATATGTCTGCAAAGCCTTTGCTAGGTCGTTAAAAAAATTTTTGGACAGTGCTTCGAAAAACAAATACTGACACTTTAAAAATAATGAGTAGAAGAATGTGACTTACATACTGTACATGATCCTGCCCTGACGTCCTTTGAGATGCAGCTCATAAAAATGTATTAGCAAAGTTCCGGTCAGCAAACTTTATGACCCAAGACAGCTGCTTGTATTTCTGTGGTGGTGCTGAGATCTTCACATATATAGTCATATCCTTTTTGTGAAGCCATCAGAGGTCTAACAATACAACTATGATATAAAATTGATTATAATAACTGTAAGTGTGTGTCTCTTTTCCATAAACAGGAAATTTGTAGCAATCCACAGTTCATTCTTGGGGGAGCCAACAGGACGGATATCTGCCAAGGAGACCTGGGTATGAAAGTGCCAATATATGACATTCTATCTAAATACATAAAAATACATAATGTATTTGGGGATTCACCAATATTAAAATTCAGAAGGATACCAATAAACAGTTAATTATTTGTCATGGCTGATAACTGATAAATGGGTAATATTACAATTATATTTTATCTACAAATAATTAAAAAACTAAAATAGATTTAAATGTTACGTGAGTTTAGGCATCACAACATTATCTATAAAAAAATCATATACATAAATTTGCTAAAGATTACATTTAGCAGTGTTATTATTGTGTTTTTAAAGATTAACTTTTTAAGTGACCATTAGATGACACCAAATGTAAATGTAAAATATGGAAAATTAGCAAGAACAATTAAATATCCAATATCTACTATACAGATCATTAAAAACTCTGTAATATTGGCCGATAACCAAAATGGTAATATTGTGCTACCTTAAGCTGTTCTCTTGCCCTGGTGATCAGGGTCAAAATTCACTGGGGTTCAAATGTACTTAATTACATCTGAGATACACAGACAAACCGTATCTAGCGTACTGTTATTAAATAGTGAGACACTGTGATGGACGTACACAGCTGAAGTGGTCTGTGTTGAAGAGGGAGGCCCTGTCCTAAATGGAATACTTCATGTGCACTTGCTGTCTTGTGGACTTATAATTGCTGCCATGTGCACATGTCTGTTAAGTCAAGACCGTAGGGCAGGGTTCCTCAAATCCAGCCCTGGAGGGCCACTGTCCTGCAGAGTTCAAACCATGATCAAACTCACTTACCTGTAATTTTCTAGTAACTCTGAAGAACTTGACTAACTTGTTCAGAACTAAACACTGCATGGGCTGGATTTGAGGAACCCTGTCGTATAGGGTGTCCCATTTGTCATTTTAGGTTTCAGAAGGGTGCTTGCAAGTGTCCCCTTTGTGGCCAGTATGCGCCAACTTTTGCCAAACCCGCAAGTCTGCAACAAGTTCCGCAGAAGACTTCTACCCAACAGTCAAAGCGGCATTATGTCACCAAAGTGTAGACTCAGAGGAAGATCACGAGGGCCCCTCTGAAACCTAAAATGACAAATGGGACACTCTTGTAGACTTAATGGACACATGCAAGTCTGCAAGTGAACATGAAGTGTGCCATTTGGGATAGGACCTTAGGGTTCCATTTGGGACAGAGCTGGAAACTTTTGAAAGAGGGCGGGGTTTGTGATCCTGATTTTAATGAGATCCAAATTTGAACATTTCCTGTTAGAAGCGTGGCAGTGTCACCAAAGATAGCCTCTGCTTGTGACCTGCAGCCCATTTCCTCACCTCTCAACTTATTCAAACACTCTGTTGAAAAAATAGATTGGTTGCGTGACACTGAAGGCTTGAAGAAATTAATAAAGTGTCCGCTGCGGTATTCATGTTGTGGTGCTGTGTTCCATAGAGGCATCCTGTGAATGCATGAGGCACACAGAGCAAAGGCATTTATTTCTGCACCTGTACAGTGTACAGTTTCATACACGCAAAGGGTTTGCAGTGCAGATTTTGTTTAAACTTAAATCCTTTGATTTTTCTATGAGTAATACTGCATTATTTAATTTTTTTTTCTTGAGGCTTGTTATGCTGATCTCCATTCTAAAACTAGCATTTTTCAAATTGTATTATAATTATTTTATTATAATTATTGTGCATGCAGTTTCATTACATATATATACACACACACACACACATATATATATATATATATATATATGTGTGTGTATATATATGTAATGAAACTGCATGCACAATAATTATATACAGTCAAACCAAATATATATATACAGTCAAACCAAAATTAATTCAGACACCTTGAACATTTCATTTATTAATACAGTTTATTCACTATAGTTTTAAAAAAATGGTAATAAAATATGACAAGATCTCAGAGTTAAACTGTGTCAGAAAAAAATTATCTTAATTATGCCAGATAACACTTAAGCAAAACATGGTCAGGTCAAAGTGTCTGAATAATTTTTGGTTCCAAATTTTTATCAATTTTACTGGTAGTCCACTGTATGAAGATTTTTTGGGTATATTATGTCACAGTTTACTGTATTTTGCTATCCTCTCTTACATAAATGAACTATAGTGTCCTGCACCCATTAGTAAAAATATATCAATAATATATATATATATATATATATATATATATATATATATATATACATATATATACTGTGTATTTTAGTAGGTCTTAGTAAAACCTTACTTCCGGTGGTCCATTAACACCTGCAGGAGATTGCTGGCTGTTGGCTGCTATAGCTTGCCTGACCCTGAATGATGTAGTCCTGAAAAGGGTGGTTCCCCATGACCAGAGCTTCTCTGAAAACTATGCTGGCATTTTTCATTTCCAGGTATGGGCATCTAAACTGGACCGTCCTGTATTTCAGATATAGTTTCTGATATATAAACATTTCTCTCTGATGAATGAAGCACAAGCTCAACTATTTAAAACACCATTTATTCTTCTAGTTCTGGCGCTATGGTGAGTGGGTGGATGTGATTGTAGATGATCGACTTCCCACATACAAAAACCAGTTGGTGTTTACCAGGTCTGGACAGAAGAATGAATTTTGGAGTGCTCTTATGGAGAAGGCATATGCAAAGTAAGTTAAACATCTTAATTTATTGATTTAATTTGCTCATTAATAACACCATACTTTGTCATGATATTTAAGCTCTTCTAGATACAATTTTCTTGTGTCAAAAATCAGACCAAGGTGCTAAATGTGTTGGTTTAACTTCTGTTTCCCAGGCTACATGGCTCTTATGAAGCTTTAAAGGGTGGAAACTCACTGGAGGCCATGGAGGACTTCACTGGAGGAGTAACTGAGTTCTATGAGATTACAGAGGCCCCGAAGGAGTTGTACAACATCATGAGGAAGGCTCTGAAGAGAGGGTCTCTCATGGGCTGTGCCATAGATGTAGGCTTCCTTCTATTCCAAACGTACTAGATGCTGTTAGGTTTAAAAAACAGCTGATGAATATAGCTGACACTTTGTTGTGTGTGCTGTCTCTAAAATGCACTATTGAGCTTATTGTTACACACTCCACTGATGCTGAATTCGGAACCTCGTACTAGTATATTACTAGTATACTAGTAGAAGTAGTATGCAGTTCCAAATTCAGCATGTGTTTGTGCATTTCAGGTGAGGCTGCTCACTGCAGAGCCAAAATGAGCTTGATGTCCAGCCACCCCTCTCTGGACATAATGGAGCTTGAAGGTTCAGCCACACCCTAACCCTACCCATAACACTATCCCTAAACTTAATTAGGTCAAGCTCCACCAATTAGGTCCACTGAAGTAGAGCTGGACCAGGTCAAAGTCCACCCATGACGTCCAAAGTCCGGGGAGCTGGACGTCATTTGGCCCTGCAGTGAGCACCACTTGCATTTCAGACAGACTGTCAGCATTAATGGTGGAAAATTTTCAGGGACTCTTTCTGCAGGTTACATCAATATGCCAATAGGTGTCACTGTCATTGAATCCTTTACTCAAATGATTTGTTCAGATAGAACGATTCATTTAGGAAGGAAACAAAAGACTGTGGCTGCATCTGAAAACCTAGGCAGCTGACTTGTTGTCTCGCTGCCCTGTCAGGCAGTGACTTGTAAGGCAGCGTTTGTGCGTGAAGGCACCTCATGAAACTGATTTCAGACAGACTTCTGAGGCACTGTAACAGTTTAATGATCTGCAGCAAAATAGCGTGAGCTTTGGTGAGAATTAAAACAAATATTTAATTACTACAGTAGTAATTTCTCGCAAGAAATGACATCAAAAATGGAAAATGTTGGTCAAAAACGTACATTTACACACAAACTGACCAGCAAACGCAACTTTCGGACGCCATGATTATTTTTCTAGCTGTAGCCCCATGGGATAGTAAAGTGTCCACTAAATGTGCACTTCATAATCTCGCTGGAAGTAGTAGGTCATCCTGGGACTTTTCGGCCATAGTGTGAATTTGGACATACTGTTTTTCACCTACTATATCATAGGGAAGTTTGAGATTTTAGATGCAGCCACTGTCTTTACATATACATATAAAGTACATGTAAGTGCACATACTGTAAAATAAAGTGCAACTAACTTTTTAATAAAATCTGCTGCATTACTGTGACATAAGTGTAATATTCCATTATATTTTGATTCTCCTGCACAGACTTTGGTCCCAACTGCTCAAAGGACTAAAACTCCATCTGGACTCGTGAGAGGCCATGCGTATTCAGTCACTGGAGTTGAGCAGGTGGGTTTGTCATGTACATGAGACTTTTGCACAGTACTGTATATCAGCAACATATTTCAATGCAATAGCTAAAACCTCATTCACAGGGTAAACGTAAGGATGGTAAAGACCTAATGATCCGTCTGGTTCGTATACGAGATCCCTGGGGAGTTGCCCCCCCTCCCGCCTGTAAGTCTAATGACTGGGCTGCACTCGCCAAATCTGAGCAAGACAAGGAGAGACTCCGGCCTACAGAGCAAGGGGAGTTCTGGTTAGTACCTTCACAGCTTCATGAGACCATAAGGCTTCCAGAAAGTCTCAAACATTCTTTTATGCTTCAAACAGCATTACGCCTCATTTAATACTCATAAATGGAAGCTGGTCTCTTTTATAATTTTGCTAATTTCTCTTCATGCAAGGATGTGCTTTGAGGAGTTTCAGAAGAACTTCACCAAACTGGAGATCTGTAATCTGACCCCAGACACTCTTGAGGATGACCGTATGCTCAAGTGGAATGTGTCCATACATGAGGGCCGATGGGTGAAAGGCTGCTCTGCTGGTGGCTGCAGAAACTTTCCTGGTATCTAGTATAATCTTGCAACATTGTAGACTCATGATAAAAAGTGTGAGATGGTTTTAAAAGCCACTTACATAACAATATTGATATTGCTGATGGATATATGGCCTATATATATCTTTCTGTCCATTTTGTTACAGACACATACTGGACAAACCCTCAGTACCGCCTGGTTCTTGTGGACGCAGACGTTAAAGAGAAGACCTGCACGGTGGTGGTGGCACTAATGCAGAAGGGCAGAAGAAAAGAGCGCTGCGCAGGTGCCGCTCTACACAACATTGGGTTCGCCATCTATGAGGTGCGCTCAAACAACCTTTCAGTATTAATAAGAACATTTCAGCATGGTACATATGTAATTAATTTGAATGGCCAAACGGTATGTATTTATTAGCAGTTTAATAAGCTAAAATCATATGATTCAAAGTCTATGATATACACTTTAAAGTTTTTTTGAATGAATTATCTTTGTTGCTGATTCATTTCGTTTTACCCATTGCCTTTCACAGGTTCCTAAGGAGGTATGACTACATCATGAAGAGACCACACTGATGATACCATAATGTAATTGGTCATAGAAAACCTGTAAATATTAAGGAATTTTGAAAATTGTGATTTCAAGGTCTGGAAAAGTCATGAAAAATTCTAAAAAGAATATAGATTTTTGTCTTAAATCTAAAATATGTCTTTATTTACATTGGCTAGGCTAGAAATTATAATGAATAGATTATTAGTAAAAAAAAAAAAAAAAAAAAAAAAAAAAAAGACATAGCAACCCTACATTTTCCATATTCCATAAAACATTTATTTTAGCAGAAGTCACTGTTATTTCACATTAATTGCATTAAAAAATTTTTGTCTTGAAATGTTCTATCTGTCTAACTATATGGGTTCTATCTGCTATCATTTTAGATGAAGGGTAGCCAACAACAGCTGCCAAAGGATTTCTTCCTTTATAATGCCTCCACAGCTCGCTGCAAGTCTTATGTCAACCTACGTGAGGTGACAGAACGTTTTTGCCTGAAACCGGGCGAGTATGTCATCATTCCGTCCACCTTCGATCCCCACAAGGAGAGCGAGTTTCTGCTTAGAGTCTTTTCTGAGAACCGGAGCACCTCAGAGTGAGTCTGAACACTGAATTTCTGTCTGATTATGAAATATCAGTCATTATAATGAGTCGTTATAACAGCATTAACTAATATATTAACAGATAGTATCATCATGTTGTCATAACAATTATATATATATAATTTTTATATTATTATTATTATTATTATTAGGGATGTACCGATACCAAGCTCCTGTACTTGTACTCGTAAAAATACCCCCGATACCAAAGACCGATACCTCACATAACGTAACTGACATAATTTTCCATACACAGAGACACCAGCGGCAGCAGAAACAATGTCAGCCTCAGAGGTGTGGAAATACTTAAAATTAATGATGACAACACACACATTGCGAACTGCATGCTTTCAATCACAATTCGTTATCGTTTAGTGAAGGCGGGATAGGCGGAATCGCACTGAATGACACAGACCAGAAGCGCTCTCTCTCGCGCGCGCTCTTTCTCTCTCTTTCTTGCGCGCGATCCCAGTTCCCTCAGACAGCGCGCGATCAGTTCTTCTTGCGTCTGAATGGTCAAATGCGCACATAGTTGTCAAAATGTCCATCGTGTGGAGTATCTCACGAAAATACAGTCGGTTATGGCTTAAGTGGATGTAAACATTTGGGTGAAAACAGGATATGTGTCAGTATCCATGGATTCGGTCTTAAAGGGACCGTAACCTACATTTCATTATATTTCATTCATTGTCATTAATGTTAATAAAACAACAAAATATGTTAAATAAATGCATACATTGTAAATAAACATACTGTACTGAAAAACAAGTTAATTTAATTTGTATCTCTATAGTATTTGTTGTATTGTTTGTAAATTTCTTTTTATATGACAATAATTATATATATTGGTAATTATGCCCTTTGAAGTTTATTGAACACTGAAATTTTTGTTCTTTAAGTTTGTGACCAGCACATCAAAATTATTACTTTTTTCATTAGAGTAATAATAAAGAAGCTGTTCTACATTCATTAGTCTCACTGTGTTGTGCTTGGAAAACATCACCAAAAAAAAAAAACGAGAGAAAGAGAAATGAATAAATGTATAGGCATCGGTATCGGCGAGTACTAGAAAAAAAGTATCGGTACTCGTACTCGGTCCCTAATTATTATTATTATATTAATATGAAGATTTTCAGCAGCTATTAATCAAGTTTTCACTGTCATATGATCCTCCAGAAATAATATGCTGATTTGGTGCTCAAGAAACATTTCTTAATTTTATCAATGTTTAAAACAGCTATGCTGCTTAATATTTTTATAGAAACCGTCAAACATGACAAGTAACAGTAACATTATAAATGTCTTTGCTGCCACTTTTGATTAATTTAATGCATCTTACTGACCCCAAAATTTATGCTTCATATAAATTCACTTGTTTTTATATATATTCTTATATGAATGCACATGCAGTACTTATCTGTTAAGCATTATATAAAGTCTGTTAATGACTTTTTAATGAAAATTGTTTCATATTTAAGCCCTTTTCTTACAGTTGAATATGTTTTAAAGAACCCTTTGACCTGTAAATGGTCCTTGTAAATACATTTGGCTGACAGCTACATGTTTTCCCTCAGGTTTATAGATGCAGAGATTGAGGCAGAGCCTGCGGTGAGTCAACACCTGTCTCTGTCTGTCTGTCATGTTCTGTGACAGCTCATAAAATAGCTTTTTCCCAATTCAGATGCTGCATCCTTTGAAGGACCTCAATGGCCACGCCTTCGAAGGTGGCGAAATTCTGAATGAGTGTTTTTTTTAAAGTTGTATTAAACAGTTTGAAAACAAAACAGGATTTACAACCTGTCTAAATATGTTCAACTTGGTCCATTTCTGTATATAATAAAGAGTATAAACTATATAAAATCACATCTTAGCAAGGTATGTCAACATTTGAACCACTTTATATATATATTTTTTATTTGTACATTTGTATCATTAGATATTTGAGTAAGTTGAAACCCAATACTTACATTTAAGTGTAATCTGGCAATTTCTCTTTAAAAAAATTCTGTCGTCACAGGCGTGCAATGAATTCTGGGGTAGGGTAGGCCACGAAAGATCCATTTGTTGTGTACTTTTTTTTATGCCCAGATTTGAAGAAGCCTTCAAATTGGGACAGCCTTGAAATGCAGCCTCTGAATTGGGACGCAGGTCACATTTCATACCGTCTCTCTGCTTGTCCAAATCAATGAATCATTATGTCAAGTGTTAGTACAACCAAACAAAATAAAGTAAAGCACCAAAGAAACTAAAAAGCACATGTTTATATCTAACATTTCACTTTCTTATACCAAACAGATGGATAATATCAAGAAGAAAATCAAGGTAAATATGGAAATGAGACTGAGATGTTCCATCTGTGCGATATTCTATGTCAGCCCACATCAGATGATAAAAAGGATGAGAAAGATGGAAAAGGAGATGGAAAATCATTGTGATGCTCTGTTAATTATCTGCACTGCTGCAGACTTGCAACTTTGTTTTCATCTTCAGTTGTGCTTCAGTCATAACAAAAACAGCATGTGCACAGCATGAGCTAGTACAATATGTCAAAACTGTAATTCATAATGGCATTCAGAATCATAACAACACAAAACAGCCTTGTGCAAAAGTATAAACCTGTCTTTATGTGCAACAGTCTTGGAAAAGGTAAATTTATGGTCTAATTACCATTTATAAGCAAACATTAAGTGGATTTGCTTTTTTGAAAAAAGTGAATATCAATATATTTTGCAATATATTTTGAAGGCACATGCACACTTTTACTATATATGCTCACTAGTATGTTGTACATTTATTATTTAAAATTTCTCATGTGTAGCTAATTGAGGAGGAAGAGACTGAAGAGGAAAAACAGTTCAGAGCCATCTTTCAGCAGATAGCTGGAGACGTGAGTGCAATTATGGAAATGCAGGTTTGAACTTCATATTTACTTCACACTTCATTGTGACTGCGTTCGTTCCTTGCAGGACATGCAGATTAATGCCAATGAACTCAGGACTGTCCTTAATAGAGTGGTTGCCAGACGTGAGTGAAATCTTATTTTATGCTACTAATTCTCTGTCTGTAGGGTATTTATAATCTATTCCTTCATTTCCTCAGATAAAGAGCTAAAAACAGAGGGTTTCAGTCTGGATAGCTGCAGAAGTATGATTGCACTCATGGATGTATCCTTCATTAGGTTTGCTGTGCATTATGGGCAAATAATGTGTGCATGTTCATCTTGTGTAAAGGTGCTGTCACATTTACCATTGCCCAGTGAAAAATTTTGCAGGTGAAATCCAGTCATTCCATCGTGATCGTGAGTTTGGTGAAAAAGTTCCCCACGCAGAATTTCAAGGGCGAAAAAGCTCCCCATGCAGATTTTCACTTATGTTCATGTTGGCACTGCAAATTCTCCAACACTGACCAATAGAAAGCTGCTTGGTTTGAAAGTGATTTCTGTGTAAGCGCAGCTTCATACATACACTATATTGCCAAAAGTCTTGGGACACCTGTCTTTACGTACACATGAACTTTAATGACATCCCATTCTTAATCCATAGGGTTTAATATGGAGTTGGCCCACCCTTTGCAGCTATAACAGCTTCAACGTTTCTGAGAAGGCTTTCCACAAGGTTTAGGAGTGTGTTTATGGGAATTTTTGACCATTCTTCTAGAAGCGCATTTGTGAGGTCAGGCACTGATGTTGGCGAGAAGGCCTGGCTCACAGTCTCCGCTCTAATTCATCCCAAAGGTGTTCTATTGGGTTGAGGTCAGGACTCTGTGCAGGCCAGTCAAGTTCCTCCACACCAAACTCGCTCATCCATGTCTTTATGGACCTTGCTTTGTGCACTGGTGCGCAGTCATGTTAGAACAGGAAGGGGCCATCCCCAAACTGTTCCCACAAAGTTGGGAGCATGAAATTGTCCAAAATGTCTTGGTATGCTGAAGCATTAAGAGTTCCTTTCACTAGAACTAAGGGGCCAAGCCCAACCCCTGAAAAAAAACCATAATTCCCCCTCCACCAAACTTTACACTTGGCACAATGCAGTCAGGCAAGTACTGTTCTCCTGGCAACTGCCAAACCCAGACTCGTCCATCAGATTGCCAGACAAAGAAGCATGACTCGTCACTCCAGAGAACACGTCTCCACTTCTCTAGAGTCCAGTGGCGGCGTGCTTTACACCACTGCATCCGACGCTTTGTATTGCACTTGGTGATGTAAGGCTTGGATGCAGCTGCTCAGCCATGGAAACCCATTCCATGAAGCTCTCTACGCACTGTTCTTGAGCTAATTTGAAGGCCACACGAAGTTTGGAGGTCTGTAGCTATTGAAAGTTGGCTGAGTTGCTGTTGTTCCCAATTGCTTCCACTTTGTTATGATACCACTAACAGTTGACCGTGGAATATTTAGAAGTGAGGAAATTTCATGAATGGACTTATTGCACAGGTGGCAACCTATCACGGTACCATGCTTGAATTCACTGAGCTCCTGAGAGCGACCCATTCTTTCACAAATCTTTGTAGAAGCAGTCTGCATGCCTAGGTGCTTGATTTTATACACCTATGGCCATGGAAGTGATTGGAACACCTGAATTCAATGATTTGGAGGGGTGTCCCAATACTTTTGGCAATATAGTGTATCTATGCCACTGACAATGGACCTTTTTTGCACATTAAATTTAGGTGTACCAAAGAAACAGAAGAGCCACTGGGTGCTCAGCGATAGCACAGAAAAGAAGACAAAAAATCTGGCAACCATCAATAATGGGTTTGTAAATGGTACCATCTGAATGGCTAGCTAACTCGTTTTCATTCACTCCATCAAGCGAACTATATTAGTTAACTGAAGTAGGAAATAGTCAATAAGGATATGGGAGCCAATTTCAGATACAACCAACTTAATAGGCCTTAAAGGGTTAGTTCACCCAAAAATGAAAATTCTGTCATCATTTACTCATCATCACATTGTTCCAAACCTGTATAAATTTCTTTGTTCTGCTGTACACAAAGGAAGATATTTGGAAGAATGTTTGTAACCAAACAGATCTCGACCCCCCTATTGACTACCATAGTATTTTTTTCCTACTATAGTCAATAGAGGGCGATATCTGCTTGGTCACAAACATTCTTCCAAATATCTTCCTTTGTGTTCAGCAGAACGAAGAAATTCATACAGGTTTGGAACAACTTGAGGGTGAGTAAATGATGACAAAATTTTGGGGTGAACAATCGCTTTAATTAGGGTAGCGCATTTTTGACAGGAATGAAAACGAGGCTGTGAGGGATTGAAGTACAGTGTGTTCTATGTACCATAGTTTAACAACATCCCAGTAGGTCAGCTAACAAAAAATCTTTTCAAAGGAGCTTTCAATAGAACTTTTTCACAAAAGTTGTGAGTTTTGAAAAGACAGAATCTAGTATCTTTACATAGTACTTACCAGTGAAAAGACTGTAGTCTATCCCTCACAGCCTCATTTTCAAAATTCAATATGGCGTTTGACCTTACTAAGGTCTCTACATCCCACGGGTGAGGGTTCTTCTGCAGAGGTTGAAATGACTTCTTACAAGCATATTAATGGCGCCCCTTGTGGCTTGGATGACTTGTCACAAATAGTTGTGTTATTTAATTGTCACAAGCAAAATGCCACATAATTGTACAAAGGCTCTAAAATGTATCTTAACCACAACACCTTAGACTGATGGAACAGGCCACATAAACCTGCAAGAGTTCAAACACTTGTGGAACAAGATTAAACAGTGGAAGGTATGCCATTATTTTCACCTTTAAAAAGCATGCTGAGTCATGTTCTTTTCTACTACACTTTATTACAACATATGTTAAAGCATAGGCATGCTCTGTTTCTTTTTACACTATTTTCAGCTGGTGTTCACACGTTTTGACAAAGACAAATCCAATACAATCAGCAGTTTTGAGATGAGGAACGCTCTTACCGAAACAGGTTGGGCAGCCGGCATCTTTTTTAACTTCTCATTTGATAATATAAACATTTTATTGGGTAGAACCCAAGATATTTCACTGTACCTCAGGTTTTCAACTCAACAATCAGCTGTATGACATTATTTGCATGCGATATGCCAACGAACATCTGGAGCTGGATTTCGACAGCTACATTAGCTGCTTAGTGCGACTCGAGGGAATGTTCAGTAAGTGTATATTTGATGATCTTTTCTGTTTTTTGTTTTTTTTTTCTTTCTAAAGTACCTTGCAGTTCACACAGGCATTGCAACCAGGATTTTAAGGTGCAGCTTTGTAGCTAGTAAAAATTATTCTCTTACAGGGGCATTCAGAGCCTTTGACAAAGATGGAGATGGTATTATCAAGCTCAATGTTTTTGAGGTGAGCTTAATCTGTATATTGAATATTAACGGGATAAAGACAGGAGAAGAACCCGAATTATTGGCAGCATAGATTTAAATCATATTTGGTCATATTTGTACTGATCACTACTATTTTTCACTCTAACAAATTCCTGTTTTCTATATACACAGTGGCTTCAACTGACCATGTATGCCTAAGACAAAGATATAAGAGCCTGGTGACAGTCAAATCAGTGGACTTTTCCCATTTTCAACCTCCATTAAGTGGAACATTACAGATAGAAAGATCTGCATCCGTATCAATTATACTGTACGCCAATGTGGCTTCTTTCTTCAGCCAATGCTGGTACAGAACAAACTGGATTAATTATGAGCTCCTGAATGGACCATGACAGCCCATTTAGGTCTGGTTAAAGTAAACTAATATGCCATAAATGACACATCTGAACCCATCCTTCTAAAATGTGTGCTACTGTGCAACTGTAAATAATTCAACTAAATAAAGTACTTTGCACTGTTCTATTCCACTTGTTGCCATTGCCATGATTTGCAAAGCATAAACAAACAGCACAAAATAGTACAACAAATGTGCGTTCATGACTGCAAGCAATGGATAAAAACATGGTTATCCTTGAGGATGAACAAACATCTTTTGCTGGAGTAGCACAGATGATGAAAACAACTAAATATATTCAACATTTTAAAATATTATTCAGATTCCTGTAAAGAAAATAACTACAAACCTAAGAGAGTAAGTCTGAATGAATATGCTAATATGATGTCTTATAAGCATTATTATTTGAACTGATAAATCCATATTACTACACTACTTATTGTATTAGGCAGTGAATAAACATATTCTGCTAATGCTATTATGAAAGTCTTATAATATACCTGAATATTCAGATGGTAGTCTGTGACATCTCCTTTCATGTCCTTGTAGATTGACAAAGTACCTCAGACAATCTTGACTAAAAAGAGATTTTAGGTGAGCTTTTATATGCAATTTCACGTTCGATGATCCTTTGAAGACAGAAATGACATTTTATCATGCCAGAATCAGAGCAAAAAAACTATAGCTTTTTTCTTAAATAATCTGCATCAATCTGATCAAACTAGAGCATAATTCAATGTGAACTGCAATAAAACAACTATAAATGCATTCAAGTCTGTTACAATGATGCAGTCTGTGCTCTCAGATGAGACGCATGCTCGCAGAGGTTATTTTTGTGCACTGAGAGGTAGGACCAGAATCAGATACTCCTGAGATTGAGTCCTACTGTGCAGCTGCTCCATGAGGCTCACAGGGATGGCTAAGAGTAATCTTTCCTCAGAGGTTCACACAGCTGTCAGGAGGCATTTAGCCCCACCTGCTGGTCTGAATGTGTGGAACACCTACTGGGATCTGACAAAACATTTCAAGCATAAACAAGCATTATTACATGTGTAACTAACATTACATATTAATCTCAGATTTGAAACAAACAAACAAAAAAAAAAACTAAATTTCTTAAGTAGGAATACTTTATTAGTCAATGAGTTGAACTGAAAGATATATGTGATGATAAAAAAGCTCTTACCCTTCATATCCTGCAGAATCTTTATGCGCTTCTCCCTGAGCGACGCCATCTCTGAGGTTACCTGACAATAGAAGAACTGATATTGTATTTATATTGTATAAAAAAGTATTGGTATTGTGCTAATTACTGTATAATTAAAAAAAAAAATAATTGCATAATACTACTAAATGGCTACAGATAAGGAATGTGGGGAAAAATGTTGAGCAAAGATGCTAATTAGAAATGTCACCATGAAATCAAAATTAACATTTCTTGTTTTTTTTTTTTTTTATGGAATATTGCAGTAATTATTATAAATGACTTTTTCATGCCCTTGTAATCTTTAATCTCTAAATTCTGATGGCGTGTTTACTAGCATGAGGGCGGGACAACCTGTCACTCACATGAGATCACAGCAATAGCAAACCACAATTATCCATCAATTCCCGATGGACAAAAACAAGTCCCGTGACTCCCGTCCTACATTTTTTCTTTTTCGAGAAGCCGTTTCTCTCGGATATACGTAACAATAGGGAAGAAAAGACTAGCGCAACTTCCATTTTGTGCAGATCTAATTTCAAAAGAAATTGTAGACTTCTAAAACATGAAGGATGAAAAGAGCTTGCGATGGTGATTAATGGAACAGCCACGTACCTGTTGTTTAACAGCTAGTAGACGCTGAACTTCTGTGTAAGCACTCTGCAGGGTGGAGTACGCCTGGAACAACTCGTCACCCACAATCTCCAAAGAGCTGGTCAACTCATCTTCTTTCGAAGACAGCGTCATCAACTTATTCACTTTCCCTAAGAATCACACACACACACAGATAAATATTATGATATGTACCTTATGTATATTACTGGTCAGTTAGATTTATGATGGTAGAGACACTGTTGAATTATCAATTACAGCTGATTGAGGTCATAACTCATGACTAATTTGTAAAAGGACATTTTACAAAACTCAAATGCTAATTAAAACTATAATAAAGCTGAATACTCACTTTTTCTAGATATTTTGTCATTTGTCTTGGGATTCAGATTATGTGAAATGTCCTGTTAAAACATAAAATAAATTAACAAGCATTTCTATAGATTACTTGTTACAACTTCACTCTAAAACTCTCATACTTGTTTTTTTCTCTCGTTTTTCCGGACATTGCAAGAGCTGGTTTCAAAGCTGTTGTGATGCTCCAGTGATGTTTCTCCCTGTTCTGTTTTATGCTCATTTGATTTCTTTTTCTTGACACACACAGTATGAGGCTGAACGTTTTCAACTATCTCTACTGCCTGGCAGTCATTTCCTGAAGCCTGGCTTTCAAATATTTCAGCCAGTGAAGTTCCAGATGGAAGAGAATCAACGTTTGTCTCTTGCCCATTCATGCCTTCTCTAAGAAAAAGGAGGAGATCACAGTTTAAACAGAGACACTAAGGTTCTGAAGACTTATGTCAGAACATGTTTGTGGATCCAATTTTATGACTTTTAAACATATGTGAATTTTAAAAGTCTTTTAAGAGTCTTAAATAATTTTTACAAAGGGGAAGCAAAAAAAAAAAAAAAAAAAAAGAAAAAGTAAAATTCATGATTTATTCACCTGGTTGCGCCCTGTTGACTCTGTGATGCTGCTCTGTTAACTTTCCACGTAGACTTTTTGGAATTAGTGTGTTTTTGTAGTGGTGTCAATTTGGATTTGTTGGCCTCCATCCTGCTTTGGACCAGTCCAGGGCCACATGTAGACCCAGCAGATGTACAATCTTCAGTTTCTGGAGTCGTTATGCCACGAGCAGACATTTCTTGAGGAAGATTCTCTGATGGTTTCTCAAGACAAGGCCTTTTCACAAGTGGCCCATTTGATCTGTCCATATCAAGTATGCTCTCTTGTCTCCGTTTAGGCAGGTTTTGGTTAAGCTGGATAGATTCTGGATGGTCATTTTGATTTTCCAAAGAGAGGAAGAGATGGCATGATTATGGCAACTGGTCATTTGTGAACTCCTCACGCACTATGACATGTTGTGTTAAATGCATGCACTCACTTTTGTTTTCTGTCTGATTTAACAACAGTGCCTTCTGCCTTTTTGTTTTTTTCCACCTCTTTTTTCTTTCCCTCCTTGTCTCTTTCCTTACAATAAAGAAAACAAGCAGCAGTGAGTGTCAAGGGACCATTCAATAGATTTTTTGTATTTGTACACATAGGAGAACTTCTCATGAAAAATCTCTGCCTAATTCACAAGACATGAATCACACACATACATTTGTTCCTAACCTCGATCTAATGTTAAATTTAGCATGTTTAAAGGGTTAGTTCACCCAAAAATGAAATTTCTGTCATTAATTACTCACCCTCATGTCGTTCCACATCTGTAAGACCTTCGTTCATCTTCGCAACACAAATTAAGATATTTTTGATGAAATCCAAGAGGTTTTTTTTATCCCCCAAAGAAAGCAACGTAATTACCACATTGAAGGTCCAGAAAAGTAGTAAAGACATCATTAAATTAATCAACGTGACTACAGTGGTTCAACCTTAATGTTATGAAGCGACGAGAATACTTTTTGTGTGCAAAAACCAAAAAAAAAATGTTTTGGACTCAATTTTTTTTAAAAACCTTATACAACAATTTCTCTGTCAGACTTATTATTGGCCGGCTCCTGCGTCAGCATCATACACATGCGTCATGTTGCTCATGTGAACAGCATCAACCAATACCGAGCCAGCGTTCTGACGTAGAACACGAAAGCCTGCACTGTTTATACAACGTAAACAGCATAGGAGAATGACAGGGGAGAAATGAAATGGTTGAATAAAGCCGTTATTTTTGTTTTGTTTTTGCGCACAAAAAATGTTCTCATTGTTTCATAACATTAAAGGGTTAGTTCACCCAAAAATGAAAATTCTGTCATTTATTACTCACCCTCATGCCGTTCCACACTCGAAAGACCTTTGTTAATCTTCGGAACGCAAATTGAAATATTTTTGTTGAAATCCAATGGCTCCGTGAGGCCTACATAAGGAGCAATGACATTTCCTCTCTCAAGATCCATTAATGTACTACAAGCATATTTAAATCAGTTCATGTGAGTACAGTGGTTCAATATTAATATTATAAAGCGACGAGAATATTTTTGGTGCAGCAAAAAAAAAAAAAAAAAAAAACGACTTATATAGTGAATGCCGTTTTCAAAACACTGCTTCATGAAGCTTCGGACCGTTATGTATCTTTTGTGTTGAATCATGATTCGGATCACGTGTCAAACCGCCATCGGATTTCAACAAAAATATCTCAATTTGTGTTCCGAAGATTAACAAAGGTCTTACGGGTGTGGAACGGCATGAGGGTGAGTAATAAATGACATTATTTTCATTTTTGGGTGAACTAACACTTTAAGGTTGAACCACTGCAGTCACGTTGACTATTTTAACGATGTCTTTACTACTTTTCTGGACCTTGAATTTGCTAATTATGTTGCTTTCTATGGGAGATAAAGAAAAAACCTCTCAAATTTCATCAAAAATATCTTAAATTTGTGTTCCAAAGATGAACAAAGGTCTTACGGGTCTGGGACGACATGAGGGTGAGTAATTAATGACAGAAATTTCATTTTTGTGTGAACTAACCCTTTAAGTTTAGTGGTTTTTATAAAACACACCCAAACCGACTACTTTCATCCCTCTCAGAAAAATAATATGTCTGAATTAATGCAATGTGCGCCTTCCTCAAAACCAGATTAACTTCATAAACATCTTTTATACAAACCCAGATTACAGACTTCCATTAGTCAGCTGTACATGCGTGTATCTGCATTTTATGCAGAGGAACCTTGCAGCTTGAGCTATTAACACCTTTTACTGTATAGGATGAAACATATTTAAGATAAAATGTCTACGTATAAAATTTTATGACTTGTGTCAGTTGTTCCTACAATTTTTCGTAAATTCAGAATAGATTTTAGTATGAAGCCTATTGGTGAATCACCTGTTCATGAAAACGATCATACGCAGATAGTAACTGAAAAAAAAAAAAAGCAGCGAGGTGGGATGCAAACACACATTCTGTGTGAATTGATAAAACTGTTCAGTAACTCAACCATCATTCATTCAAAACACACACAATTACACACATAACGTACAAGCTTACATTTGTTGATCTCTTTGGACACAAAGGGCTCTAAGCTCATCATCAATTTCACCACTGTAGTCCACTGTTTTCCCATCTGCTGTAATCTTTCGGAGTTCAAACAGCATGTATTCATGATAAAGAGTGCCAACATGCACCTTAAACTCTGCCATTCCTGTCTTAGACATGTCGCAGGCCCAACATTTATGCACTTGTGGACTGTAGGAAGAAGAATGTACATTTATTTTAAGCTTAAAAATCTAAGTTTAAAGTCACACTGGTTTGAAACAACATGAGCATGAGTAAAAGATGTATCAATCAATCAATGCCTTTTAGTCCCATACCTGCCCTTCAGCTGCTCAACTGCCTGATGGTGGACAATACTGTGCATATGTACATCCAAATCCTGTGACAGCAAAGATGAAGGTAATTATAAAAGAACAGATATACGACATACATCCTTAGCCATTATGTGCTCGCTTACAGCCTAAAAATGACCATATTTGGGAATAAAAAGGCCAGCGAGTTAAATCATCAGACAAAACACAGTTCTGTCATTACATCAAATTTTTTATTATTATTTTTTTTATTATTATTATTATTATTTTTTATTTTAGCCTTCATCCATAAGGTTGTCACTCTCAAAGGAAAGGCAGTGCATTTAAAAAAAAAAGAAAAAAAAAGAAAAGTTACACAAAATTGCTAACCTGAACAGGAAAATTATGACAGCAGACAAAACAGTTCTCCGTTCTCGGTCCTTCCATCCTAAATGGACAGAAAAAAAACATTTGCATCTTTGATCCATATTAATATTTATATTGAAAAAATACCAGGCCAGTTTATTTTAAAAAGGAAATTTATCAATCATTTTTTAATCAAAAACTTGTATTATACAGTTAAATGTCTATGAGATTTTAAACTTACTTTTGTCGCTCTGTTTGAAGGGTTATAAACTCCTCATCAGTCAGGTCAATATCGTAGTTCACTTGAAGACCTTTTTGTTCTTTTCTTTTCTTGTGGAGTGTGTACAGACGGTATGTGTGCTTGCGGGTGGCAATATGCTCCTTGTACTGCTCTAGTCCCATCATGGATACGTCACATGCCCAACACTTATGCAACTGTTCACTGCAATAACAAAAGTGCATATTTTCTTACTTTTTATACCTGAGAAGGACATTATAATCAGTTCTCTGTAATTCCATACCTGCCCTTGAGATGTTCAATTGCCTCATGGTGGACATAAGAATGCATATGAGCGTCCAAATTCTGTAAAAAAAAAAAAAAAAAAAAAATTACATGAATAAATAACTAATAATAATAAGTATATGTATGTACACTATATTGCCAAAAGTATTGGGACACCCCTCCAAATCATTGAATTCAGGTGTTCCAATCACTTCCATGGCCACAGGAGTATAAAATCAAGCACCTAGGCATGCAGACTGCTTCTACAAACATTTGTGAAAGAATGGGTCGCTCTCAGGAGCTCAGTGAATTCAAGTGTGGTACCGTGATAGTTTGCCACCTGTGCAATAAGTCCATTCGTGAAATTTCCTCACTACTAAATATTCCACGGTCAACTGTTAGTGGTATCATAACAAAGTGGAAGCAATTGGGAACAACAGCAACTCAGCCATGAAGTGGTAGGCCACGTAAAATCACAGAGCGGGGTCAGCGCATGCTGAGGCGCACAGTGCACAGAAGTCGCCAACTTTCTGCAGTGTCAATAGCTACAGACCTCCAAACTTCGTGTGGCCTTCAGATTAGCTCAAGAACAGTGCGTAGAGAGCTTCATGGAAGCAGCTGCATTTGGGATGGCCCCTTCCTGTTCCTACATGACTGCGCACCAGTGCACAAAGCAAGGTCCATAAAGACATGGATGAGCGAGTTTGGTGTGGAGGAACTTGACTGGCCTGCACAGAGTCCTGACCTCAACCCGACAGAACACCTTTGGGATGAATTAGAGCGGAGACTGTGAGCCAGGCCTATGCTGTTTACACCCCCTTTGAAAAGTAACATTTTAAACAATATCTCAATGAACACAAAAACAATTTCCAAAATGTTGACAAGACTAAGTTTAATATAACATCTGTTTAATTTATAACATGAAAGTAAAGTTAATAATATAACTTAGATTACACATTTTTCAGTTTTACTCAAATTTATATATATATATATATATATATATATATATATATAAACAGTCAAACCAAAATTTTTATTCAGACACCTTGAACATTTCATTCATTAATATAGTTTATTCACTATAGTTTAAAAAATGGTAATAAAATAGTACAAGATCTCAGAGTTAAACTGTGTCAGAAAAAAATAATCTTAATTATGCCAGATAAACTTGATCGTGCAAAGTGTCTAAATAATTTTTGGTCAATTTTACTGGTAGTCCAGTGTATGAAGAATTTATGAATATGTCAGTTTATTTTGCTATTCTCACTTACATAAATGAACTATAGTGTCCTGCACCTACTAGTAAAAATATATCAAAAATATCAAAAATGTCTGAATAATTTTTGGTTTGACTGTATATGCACGATGAAGCAAGCATTTTATTGCTACTACTCAATGACCTGTATGTTTGTGCAGCAATTCTCTATTTATCAAAACACACACTTCTATAATCCTATAAGTTGACAAAAAAAAAAAAAAAAAAAAAAAAATCACTTTTAGTAAATATACGTTAGAAATTTACAGATTTTCTCTTCCTTGAAAACGGACTAAAATATTTGACTCATCCTGCACGCACTCATTTTGTCCAATCAAACACTTTTCAGGATGAGAACGTCCCAACAAACTGTCATGTAGCACATAACTATCTTATTGGCTTTTTTAAATTCTTTGAATAATTTTAAGTGCAATGTTTAAATTAAATTAAATTAAAAGACAACAAATCATAATAATACACTAAATCATCAAATAAACCCAACTATGTCATTTGTGAAATTATGAAACTGTAAACAAACAAACCTGATCTCCGTACTGTTCACCGCAGATTAAACATTTCCTGTATATGTCGGGTTGGGGAATCTTCTTCTTCTTCTTTCCGCGGCACATGGCTGTACTTATTTACAGTAGTAGACGAAAATAAAACGTAAAGCAATGTTTTGAGAGGGAGTTACAGAATGTTAAACCATGCTGGACATTCAGAGCAGTTAGCTGGAAAACTCTTGTCATGAATGGTAGTGTGATCACAGAGGTTACGAATTAATATTAATCTACCCTAAACAACATTTTTATTAGTTGTATGCTGCGATTTCCATCCACGTGCATGCTAAATCAGACCATGTTGACTGTAAAACAGTGTTGCCAGATCTCGCAAAACAAGCAAACAGTTAAAACGAGCCTATGCGACTTGCCAAACCAAAATTAGCTACCACCTGGATTTGAGCTTTGATGAATTGCATGAATGAAACTGGACTAAAAAAAAAAACACATACACACACAACTCGCTACTTTATAATTTATACACATAAATGCCTTGTCGCAGTCGCATATATTCAATAAACATGGCAACACTGCTGTCTGCTGTAAGAATTGACAGTCCGAAGAAACAGCTCCCCCTAGTGCAGTGGTTCTCAAACTGGGGCCTCCGTAAAGTTTTATTAGCAATAAATTATTTTTATTAATAATAATATTAATAATAATAATAAACTATGATAATGTCAAATCTGCTAAAAAATATACATGTGCAATATGTAACGTGAATTATAATTCCCACTGCAAAACAATTAACTGACTTCTTTTAGCAGAAGTAAATGAGTAAACGTCAGAGGCTGTGTAGGATTTTGAATATTAACAATTGGGATGGGGATGTGGGACTTTAGAGTAATAAGTTGAAAACCAATGCCTGGATGTATCGAATGTTTATTTTGACAAGACAATAAATAAAACCAATAGCGTACTGCACACACAACATACAAAAAAAAAAAAAAAAAAATTTTTTTGCAAAAGTCTTTCGATGCCTTTCGATGGGGGCGCTATACTCACCAAAATCGTACAGAGAATTCATAGAAGAAGACGAACACGGAAGCGTCTCAGTGCTTTTGATCTGTGCTATTTTCTTAACTGTCTGATCCGAAATGTGTACTGGTTGTGTGCAGAAACAATATCCCGACAGGGTGAGTTCATGATCATTTGTGATTGGCACACCTCGCGCGAATCCTGCTGCTATATACATTTTTGATGCTTTTAAAGTTCAAAGAGGCAAATGCAGCGCTGGTTGTTGGTTTTCAGCCAAAGATGAGCATCACTGCACTTATGTTTCCTGAAAAGTTTTGTGCTTGTAGCCAAACTATCTATTTGTTTTAGGCGTTTATTTACCTCTTCCCATTAATTCTTGAGACAAAACTAATTCTTGAGATAGCACTAAGTTGAACTTTGTTGTTTATGCTTTGTGCACTGGGTAGTTCAACAGAGTTATTTATTTATTTACATTTATTGACACTGTTAGACTCTTTATATTTTTTGCTAGTAACTGTATTTTAGGTGTTTATTTCACCTGTTTTGTGCATAGGGTAATACCTGTCTCGAGAATGGGTCATATCTCATGAATTTTCTCGGCTGCGCTAACTGTCACCAGCGGGACTTTGTGCTGATCGGTGACAGGACGATGGTGAATGAAGATGAGGAGGAGATTGTCACTTATCTGCGTGAGTCACGTCACATTATTGCATGTAAATATTCTGCAGAACGTCTCAGACTGACATCATCAGTATTTGCTTTTTTTTTTTTTTTTTTAGATATGTGCAAGAACTGTGATCATGTAATAGCCAGACATGAGTACACCTTCACTGTGGTGGATGACTATCAGGTGAGCCATGCTCTCAGTTCAGTAACTGGATACTAAATGGTTTAGCAATAAAACGTGTATATATATATATATATATACACACACACACAAACTTACAATGAAAAAATATAAACTATTACATTATTAAAATCAAAAGCTGTATTTAATGCAGGAGTTCTCAAACTTTTTGGGGCCAGGCCGCCGGGGACCCCTTATTGGATAGAACATTTTCTAAGAACCCCCTGATGATTACAACAGTGATTAAACCCAAAATTAATGTGGGTGGGAGTAATGAACACGATATGCTTGGTCTCCATCTGTAAATATGCATTTTTAATAATACAGCACAATTTCATAATTTACCGCAAAATAAGTTGCGTCTAAGCATGTTGCACCAGGTCAAACTTGAGTTGTTGAGAGAAAAAGAATGCAGATAAATCATCATATCGGTGTATAAGTCTCATTTTATTATTACATTAAAAAATAATGTAAAATACTGGTAAATAAACATGTATTTTACTTCCCGTCACTCCACAACAAATCCTTTGAATTTAACAGTATTAAGAACAAAACAAGAATGAAAAATATAAGCCTAAAAAAACATAAATTATTGTGACATTCAGTACAAACATTTATTTTAAAACCTGAATACGTTTATTTAAAGCAAAACTGAAACTGAAGCCGGTGTTGGGCTTCTCTCTCATTCAGCACAAATGAATGTTATTTTACAAAAATAAAATTACAAATATATATATATATATATATATATATATATACACACACACACACACATGTGTACAGTAATTGCATTAAGTAATAGTGATAATAAACATTATACATTATTAATAACCTTATTACTGTTGTAGTCTAATAATTATTTAGTTATTGTCTCAAAAAGCCATACTTTCAAGTTTATGTAAATGGTGCAGTACATGGATATTAAAATGTTGGGCAACTTAAAAGGATTTGTTTAGTTTTTTTAAAGAGAATTTTTATTTTATTGTTTATATATTGTTATTTTTTTCAGGAATACACAATGTTGTGTATGTTGTGTGGAAAAGCAGAGGATTCCATCAGTGTGCTGCCAGACGATCCCAGACAAACAGCTCCTCTGTTCTAGAGTATTTGCCCAGATGCAGAGACAGGGAATTGAATTCTTTGTAAAGAGCATGATGGAGGGAGCCATGACATATGCAAAGTTTTACATACTGTACGCTTAGCACTGGAGAACGACACATTGTCATGTTTAATCCAGGAGAATATTGCAGAATGCATCATGTTCTTTGTTTCTACTGCTTAAAGAGTGGCACTAAGGTTCACAGTATGGTTCCGACTCATAAAGATAATACGAGTCATTTACAAATATTAAACCTAATTAGGTACCATGGTTTCTTATGCTTGTGTTCATCCTATGTTTGATTTGTTCACTGTTAAAAGCAAAGTGTTTATCGTTTCCCATGGTAAAATGCTTTTTCCTATCCCATCTTAAAGGTGCAATATGTAAATTTTAGGAGGATCTATTGACAGAAATGCAATATAATATACATAATTATGTTTTCAGTGGTGTATAAAGATGTTACATAATGAACCGTTATGTTTTTATTACCTTAGAATGAGCCATTTTAATCTACATACACCACGGGTCCCCTTACATGTTAAATCGCCATTTTACGCCAGCATGTTTCTATCTACAGTAGCCCTAAACGGACAAACTGCTCTACAGAGCGTGTTTGCTTGACTTGCTTCTCTCTGCCCTTTCAGACGACATTTTTGTCCTGTGTTGGCCACCGTAGCTTCTCTATATTGCAATTTGCAACCTCACCGCAAGATGCCACTAAAATTTACACACTGCACCTTTAAGGCCAATTCACACAGCACAACAATTTTTCTCTGTTGCCAATTATACAAGTTTGCAGTGGAAATATCTGACTATTAAGAGAGGTTAGGTTTAAGTGAATTAGCAATTTGTTAATCACAGACAGGATTTTTGTTACTATGCAGCACTTAAATAGAACATGATTGGTTTAGATTCATAAAATGTTTTAAATGGTACACACAACGAAAAACCAGATTCCTGCTTGTTATTACTGATACATTTAAAGTATATATGATGTCATACTGTATTTCTAGTGTTAATGCAACAAAATATTTTGTAAGCTTTGTCTAAATAAACTATGAAACACTGCATTTTGTTGAATGTCATCACAACATCAAGCATTTGGTACTTAAGAGTACTTATTTATTCCATTAATATGAATACATATACATTCCAACATGGTAACTTTTTTGCATGATTGAAATATGTTTGTTAGCAAAATACAGTACATGAAGCATGAGGTGGAATTTCTTTTTCTTAATATATTTATATCTATATACAGTTCAGATTATGTACAATTCTTAAGATAATAGAACATCCGCCGTTCCGCAGTTGTGGGCCTATACTGATGCTTTTTAAAGTAAAAGTACTTCCAGAGGACAAAACAGACGATCCAGAACACAACTACAATTCTAGCTGCACAGCACACAATGAAGTCGTGATAATGACTCGGTAGCTACAATCCCTATCTTTGTACATCCGCAAGGGTCTCGCACTCCTCAGACAACTTTCAATAAATGCCATGACAGAGAATTCAATTCCAAAATCCGCAGAAGCATCTTGGCATGAGCAGCCAACTTATCAAACAGACATCTTGCAGATGTATTCAAGTAATATGGTAATGGGACTATAGTGATTGAATTAAGAGTTCCTTTAAAGGTCTGTAGTGTTTCATTAAATATATTGGTAAGTTTCTTACAGATGTTATAACTATTTACAGGGACTTTTAGTATGATATTGCAGGCATGGAAGAGATTATACTTGGCAATTGTAAGGTTGCTGACCCTTAATGTGATGGCGAATTCACTCAGTAGCAAGTAATAAAGCTACATTGTCATGTACGTAACCACATCCAATAAATAAATAAATACATTCTATAGATGATACAGTTTACATTACATACATTCCCTGAAATACATATATACACATGCTTGCTTGGACCAGATGTACCTATACATGAATGATATCACATTGTATAGATGGCTATGGGTTGAAATGAGCATTTCAGATTAAACGCTTCGACCAATGATTAAAAACAAAAACAAAAAAAAGATAGAAAATGTAATGTTAGAGTGCCTACAAAACAAAACATGCATCTGTTTGACAGAATACAATGAGTTACTAAGTGCAGCCCCATTGTTTTCACATTTCAAACATTCTCACTGATAGTGACAAATAGTGTTTAAAATCTGACATATGTAAGGTATGTAAACTAAAATGTGCAAAAAAAACCATGAAAAAGAGCAAAAACATATGGCACAAACTATATAGAGTATAAAATAAATAAATAAAAATAACTGCGATGAAATGCAATGGGCAAGTTTTTAGGACAAAGTTACACAGCGTCAGTGGAAAGTTCAGCATGTTAATATTTCATGTTTTCCTAAAATGTCAAAAACATGATGCTTTCAAGTAATCACATCCAACCGGCAAATACCCGGTCCTTTATCACTCTACTTATCAAAACACCACTTGTAAAAAGGCTACAGTTCATCAGGCTTCATCATGTGACGTTAAAAGCTACTTTTGGAACCGGTTGTCAAATCACGCCATCCATTACATGCTTTTCTCTTTATTTGCTCGTTTTGGTTGTGGTTTTGCTCTCAGGACTTCCTGCTCTGACTCTGGTGCAGAACCCTGTCCCGTGATTTACTCGCAAGTCACTGATTCGAGGAGGCGGGGAGGCTGAGCAGCTACTTGGCGACTGGCTCTGACCCCCCTCAAAACGGGAAGGGGAGGAGCTTAGCGAGCGCTGCAGAGAGGAGGCGGTGGTGCGCTGGTAACGAGAGGAGCTGATGCCCAGCCCACCTCGCTCCTGCATGAGCTGAGAGAGGTTGTCCAAGAGGTCCTGTGTCACCGGTGCTGCTAGCTCGAATGCGGTAGCGTCTGCGTCTGAAACATTCAATATCACATTGATTATTTAGATGTATGCTGTAAAAGCTAAAGGTGATGATCATTTTGCTTACATAGGAAAGAATTTCTCTTTTTTATTGCTGTGAATTACACATGGCTGTGTTTCAGACTGATTTAGACCAGTATTCCAATCATTGGAGTTTATAAGAGTCTTTTGTCCATCAACTAGTGCCCTATGAAATCCTCAAATTCCATTTTATTTTTTCCTAATTCTGTTTTTTCCATTTTAATATTTCTGGATTCTGTTTTTTCCATTTTAATTTTTTTGGACTCCATTTTAATGGTTAAATAAAATTTTGTAATCAAAAGGCATGTCTAATTAACTGAAATCATGAAACTTATACAATTTAACAACAATGTATTAAAGGTTTAACAAAAATAAAAATTTTTAGGGCCCTATGAAATATATATTTTTTTCTCTCTGTTTTATTTTGACCAAATTCTGTGTTTCCTGTTTCTATGGATACCATTTTAATGGTTTAATTAAATTTTAATAAAACAAAAAAGCATGTCTAATTAATTGAATTCATAAAAACAATAAAATGTATCAATTCAAAAACTTTTTTTTCCCTTTCTTTTCTTCTTTTCATCTTTTCTATGAAATGTTTTGTTTTTTTGTTTTTTTTCAGAAATTCTGTGTTGTGTATTTTAATTTTTCTGGCAATTAAACAAAGGCATAAAACATTAATTTAATTTTTAGTTTTAATCATACGACATTAAAAAAACTTTTTTGTCAAACAAAGTGATGCACTTTGCTGCAGAAATCATGGAAGAAAAATTTTGATTATTCCTTAAAAAAATTACGTTTTAATATTATTATATTTTTTAATATTTTGTTAATAAAAATTATTATTATTATTATTATTAGTGTTAGTATTATTATTGCATTGAGACATAAATTCTACTGTACAACAGTAATATATTTCTGTCACAATTTCTTTAAGTTAAACAGAACTTTTATTTTGACGGGTTGCCGTGAAGATGTTTGAGTTTCTATTTCTGCGTTTATGATATGACGTTAGTTTTTTTTCAAAATGCTAAAATGCTCATGGAGTGAGACTCTCAAAGCGGCTCTGGAGATGAAGTTTATGCATTCATGTCCTCATATATTGAGATGACAGAGGATAAAAAACACTGCGAGCATCAAGCGTGCCTCAGTGTGTGTGGTAAATGAAACCGTGTGCCTGCGCCATTCATTCACACAGAGACACGCATTCTGCAGGATAAATTGTCTTTTTGCGTTTTAATATTCACAGACATATATCGCGATTTGATTTAAATGTACTGACCTACTTTTGATTTATTCATCAAAAATGTTACAAATTCCATGCCATTCCGCGTTATACAGTAAATGATGTTTTTATAACTGGATTCTGTGATTCTGTCCACGTTTTCTGCATCGCGGAAATCATAGGGACCTAATCAACTGGACTACATTGGTCACACTTGATTATCTAAAATGGACCAAAGAGATTTCATGGACTACACTGGTCTCATTGTATGTGTGGTTTTTGCGTGCAGCCCATGAGGACAACTTAATACAGTGAAATAGGGAACTTGCTACATTATGAAAATACTAATTTTGCAATTCTTGCTTTTCTCACCTGTTCTCGCCACCTGTGCGAAGGGGCGGTTTGCCTGGTGGTGGCCGAGGAATAAATCGAGAAGACAGCTGGTCCGGTACTAGTGTGGGGCTTATGGGTCTTGGTATTTTACTCTTGCTCGACAGAGGTCCTGAAGAGGAAGACAGAGAGAGCGGCTCCTCCACCTGCCAGTCTGATCCTCGAGAACCGGTGGGGAAGGTGAACTTATCACGCAGCAACGCTGAGGGGAAGTGCTCACATGACAGCGACAGAGATGGGGAAAGCGGAGCTGGAAAACCCCTGCGGGTCGGAGAGTCTGGGTCACGAACCGGGATACGACTGGTTCGGGGTAATAGTTCACGAGGTGATAGTTCACGAGGTGATGCCGGAGCTGCATCAACACTGTGTCCAGTTGTCTCACCCTGGTTAGGGGTTGAAGGAGGCCCGCCGTCAGGACAGCCCGAGTCGCTCTCCACATCCTTGTCAGAAGCCTTGACAGAGATAATGTTTTCATCTGGCTTGTTAGGGCGTTTAGAGGGTGAAATTGCTGAGCCGTGGTCATGCTCTTTTTCCGCAGGGCCTGATGGATTGTCGGGCTGAGAGTTGTCTCCTGTCTTCTGCTGAGGCTGAATGGGCTGTAGCACTGCACTGGATGACTGTGAAGGGAATAGCATTAAGAGACAGGACATTATTAATGGAGCCCTGCAGAGATATACTCTTATAAATCTGTTTTTCTTAGTGTACCATCCTCTGCTTGGCCAAAACATGAGCTCTGGTGAGATTTTCTGAGTTTGTGTCAGCTTCACTTTTGGTCTAATGATGTTTTTGATTTACAGTAATGTGTAAATCCAAGTTGCTGGCCAAAATCCATGGTGTTGCAGTGAAACTACTGCAATGCACCCATAAACGATCACTACTCACTGCTACAGTTTCCATCACACGATAAAACATTATGGAAATGAGTTGACAGGGTTTTTTTTAACATTATAGGTTTTTTAACAAAGTTTGTTATGTTTTTTTAAAGAAATTAATACTTTTGTTCAGCAAGGACACAGTAAAGTAACAGTAACAGTAAATACATTTATAATATTACAAAAGATTTCTATTTCAAATAAATGTTGTTCTTTAGAACTTTCTATACATCAAAGAATCTTGAAAAAATGTATCACAGTTTTCATAAAAATATTAAGCAGCACAAATGTTTTCAACATTGATGATAATAAATAATAAAAAATGCACTAAATCAGCATATGAATGATCATGTGACACTGAAGACTGGAGTAATAGCTGCTGAAAATTCAGCTTGGCCATCACAGGAATAAATTACTTTTTTAAATATATTAAAATAGAAAACAGTTTTTTTTTTTTTTTTTAAATTGTAATAATATTTCACAATATTACTGTTTTTACAGTATTTTTTATTAAATAAATGCAGCCCTGGTGAGCATAAGAGACCTCTTTCAAAAACATTAAGAATTTTACAGACCCTAAACATTTTAAAAGTTGTATAACTGACATCATATAATCACAAAAATGTGAACTTATTTGTTTAGAAATGCAAATTCTTCTACTAAGAATATAGCATGAGATGTTTACCTGCTCAAGATGAGACCTGCTGAGGTGGACCATTGACGCAGGCTGTATTGTGGGAAGTCTTCTCAATCCAGACAGGCCTATTACTCCAGGCAAACCTGGAAGTCTGGCGAATGGAGGTCCAGTGTGGCAGACACCTGTGTGGAATTCTGCTGAGCCACTCAGGCTGCTAGGACGCTGAGGCAAGGGGTCGGACCAGGTGCGAGGGAGGGCGAGGGGGCTGGAGGAGCGTGGCGAGATCCCTGAGCGTTCCTCCTCATCTGGTTTAGAGCCAGCTGAACCGCTACCGCCTTCAAGCTCAACTAGGACCCACTCCTGTGAGTCACCCTCTTGAGGGACGGGGCTGAGGTTGACAGCAACGTAACCGCTACTAGCTGCCCCCTCCTCGTCCTCCAAAGAGCCCTGCTCGATCCGACAGACAGACCTGTCTTGAGACAGACCTGGCCGCTGCTTGCCTAAACTAATAAGATGAAGAAGGAGAAGTGGTTATGGCATCTCTAGTGACCAATTCACATTTATAAGGATGGAAGTTCATTAAGACTTTGTTTACTGACTAGGCCTCAAGGAATCGTTCAATGGTGGGTTTGGGTTCGGGGGTCAGTCTCTTGTCCAGCCCCATGCTCTGACTATGGCGCATCCTTCTCAGCAGAGGAGCCACGCGGTCGATGAGCAAGGTCTCTGAACGCACACGTCTGGGAGAGCCCTGGATGGAGCCACTGTTGGGGCTCTGGTTGCCCTCTTTGCTTCGCTCCTCCTCACTAGCCACCTGAATCAGAAACACAAGCTCATGACTATCTCTGAATTAAATACAAACCTGCAAACTTCGGACCAGCGAAAGAGGTGATCGGGATTCTTTAAATTCTTCTAATGAATATGGTAACATCCTAAACTGTAAAAGTTTTGACAAGTTTTTGTGCAAGTTTTGACAAAAACAAAAAGTTTTTATAAAATGATAAACCTCACATTCCAGCCTAATAAATGATTATGCTCTTTATATAAATGGTCTTAAAGGGTTAGTTCACCCAGAAATGAAAATTCTGTCATTAATTACTCACTTTCATGTCGTTCCAAACCTATAAGCCCTTCGTTCATCTTCGGAACACAAATTAAGATTTTTGTGAAAATCTTATTATCTTCATCATTATTTTTGATGAAATCCAAAAGCTTTCTGATCCCCCCCATAGACAGCAACACAATTACCACTTTCAAGGCCCAGAAAGGTAGTAAAGACATCGTTAAAATAGTCTGTGTGACTACGGTGGTTCAACCTTAATTTTATTAAGCGACGAGAATTCTTTTTGTGTGCAAAAAATAATAACTTTATTCAACAATTTCTTCTATTCCGTGTCAGTCTCCGACGCTTTTCATAATTTTGAACTAATCCTTTAAGAAAAATGGCAGATGGGCTGAATGAAAATGCAAATTCACTCTCTGACAGTAGGTGGTACTTATCAAAAAGCAGAAATATAGCAGTTACCACGATCATATGATGTGGAAAATGGAAAAGAAAACGACATTGAAACTATTCTGAAGACAGTTCCCTTCAGATATACAGTAGTCAACATTTGAAGTGGATCAAAAAAGTTCAAAGTTGTCCTAAGAACTAAGTTGTCCTATGAAGAAGGTTTTAGGACAACTTTGATGAAAGGTTTTGATCCACTTCAAATGTTGACTACTGTACATTCATATAAACCCCCCACCAAAAAAAATAATATAAAATAAATAACCCTAAAAAAAATGAAAATCACATGAAAGGCCTATTTCAATGCCAGAATGACAAATTTCACCAAAAGGCGACAAGTTTACAGGTATGTAAATAACAGAATGATTAGCAGTCATTCCGTCTGAATCAAGTGTGCTGCACAAGTCCTGAAAAGTAAAGCCAAAGTGTCTCGATCGCCCCCAGGTGGTTGGTCCTAGTATAGGTCATAAACCCCACCCTCTCCATGTAATTTAATGGAAAGCGAGAAAAACTAAACAATTAAATTACACTTCAAATATTTTTTTTTTGCAAAGATGGTTTCTGTCATTTTATGTAGTTTTGATCACACTGATGTAAGTTTAAGTGTTCGTTTTTTAAATAAGTTTGGTTTTAGTAAGTTATTTGATGCTATAAAAACGGGGATGTGACGTCATGATTGACAGCTGTGATTGACAGCTTCTCTGAGCAAAGTAGTCACTGAGACTTTTTTCAGGTTTTTCGAGAGGAGACTGGAGCTTTTTTTCCCATAACTGTTTATTTCACACCGACATAATGAGTTGTTCTGAAGTAAACGATTCTGCAGGAGTGTGGGCGGGGCTTTGATAGCACGCAGCTACACTTCATGCTCACTACTGTGCAGAATCGGGTCCCGAGTTCACTACTGCGCAGACTCAGGTCCCAAATCAGCATAAGACATCAGCGCCATATTGGGACATTGGCAACTTTTCTACAATGGAAGAGAGTGGAGGTGCGTCGTCCATATTTTTTTTTACAGTCTACGGTCTGAATAGTACCTTTCTGATTAGCGGCTGAACATGGTTGAGGTTTCGGTCACGGCTGTGCTCCACATCCTCCCAGACATCCGCTCCCTGCGCAGGCTGCATTGGGATGGGGGCGCAATTATCAGCCTCACTGAGGCGCTCACCCTGAAGGACGTCCTCTGTGTTCTCACGCTGCAGATCGCCCGGGATCACGGAAGCATTGGCCATGCTAGGAGGAAACATTAATTTAACCATGTAGACCTCAAACAGTTTATATAGAGACTCAATGCATTACTGAATCATAGTAGATGCTGGATATCTACCCCAAATATGCAGGTGTGAGGCGGGTCAACTGCTGGGCTGTAGTTGTCAGGGTTCCAAGATTAAGTGTGTCCTCTGAATCTGTTCTCTCCCAGTCATACGGGTCATTTTCCACCACATTGTAGCTCTTCATACTGTTGTCAAAGACTGACATCAGGAGCTGCAACACAATGAGAGAGTATTTTAGTGTAAGTTGTACACTTACAAAAATCTCTGCTTAAGAATGACTTGGTTCAGTACCTGATAATCCGGTTTAGTGTAGTAGTCCAGATTGGAGATATGGTCGAGGAAAATGCTAAACTCATTTGGGAGGTTCTTGAGCATGAGGCGATGGTTGTAGGTCTCCTTCATATTTCCGACCTGTTCCTGTATTGATAGCAGGATTAAGAACACCAGCAGACCTCTTATCCATGGAAAATTATGATTTGAGCAAAACTTACTTTGTCTTTGATTTTCCTCCAGGGTAGCTGACCCACCATGAACTCCACAAGCATATAAAATAACGACCAGAGGTCATCATGTCGACCCATTTCCTTTGAAAACGAAGGATGTGCATTTTAGTGAAATATGAATAAGTAATATGACCTGCTGTGTAAAGGACACCTGATCGGCATCCGCCATTGGCTTGAGAATGTGTGCAAAAAGAGAGAAGTTACCCTATTTTTGTGCGCATTAAGTGAAGCATAACGGACGGTCCCTCTGAATCCTGCCATTGGGCGTGGCTTTGGACAATAAAGAGAATGTGCAGTCATAAGTAAATATATAGAAATACATTACAGGTATAGTTCACTCAAAAATTATGACACTGAAATTTAGGTCAATGTTCACTTAAAAATCTTGACATCCACCTTTTGGTTCATTCATGAGATTTTGAGTAGTATCTTTTAGACCAGTTTTGTGAACAAGATCAACTGATTCAATGAGAAAAATCATATCTGAAAGACCCATTCATTCACAAATCGTACATCACTACTTTTCTCATGAGCTCTGAAATTCTGACTTAAATTTGGGTTATTTCTCATCCAAAGCTTCCGTATGAATTCCGAAGGCCTGTAATATAGTGCAGGAGCCATGTGGAGCCACTTTTATGCAACCTTTACGGTTCTTTTGTGTCCTTTTTAAATACTGAAAGCTTCAATCCCCAATCACTGTAATAGAAAAGAGCAATTCTTCAGTAATTGCTTGAAATTTCTGCTTTTGTGTTCTACAGAAGAAATAGTCCGAAATAGAATGCGAGTAAATAATAACTGAATTTTAATTTTTGTGTGAACTATCCCTTTAAGCAACACTACTATATGACAATAGCATAATGAATAATGAGTAATGTTTCATAAATATAAGCTTTAAAATACATCTGTGATTACTCACTGGACGGACTTCTTGACATGAGTTTGTAAACTGGCGTGCCAACCCAAAATCAAGCATATAACAGGTTCGGCATGTAATGGCAAGTCGGCCCATTGCGAAGTTGGACTGTTTAAAAAAAGAAATGGTTTAATGATTAGTTTATATAGTCCAAAAAGGAAGAATAAGGCTCTGTTAAAAAAATCAGTTATAGTCAACATTAAAAGTGCTTTTATGCCCAGGGCCATCTGTGAGAGAGCAGACTTACGGGTTTGATGTCTCGATGCAAAAAACCCACAGAGTGGATGCTCTCGATGGCTTCCAAGATTTGTCGACCCAGCCTGAGTGCGGTGGAGACACTGAATATGCCATAGCTCATGTTGCGTCGCAGGTCTGCCAAGTTCCTTCCCTGCAGTTCAATGGACAAACATCACTTCAGGCGACTGAAGTCAGGGTTGTTGTGTTACTACGACCTGTGTGAGATAACGTCCATCAATTCAGAAACAAGAATAAATCATCTGACGCCCTACCTGAAGCTCCATAACCACGTAGTTGAAGCGGTCATTGCGTCCACAGCCAACAAAACGACAAACATGGTCTTTACCTACGAAATAGGTCAAAATAAAGAAATAGTGAATTTTATACAAATCCATTTGTATTTTTGGCAATGTAATACTGTTTTTGCCCATAATAGAGTAGAATATAGTGTTTTTATGTTTGTTTAATATAGGCCTTAAATGTCCGTCTTCATCTTTACCCTGAAGTCTTTTCAAAACTGCTACTTCCATCTTCAGGACCTGTTTGGTTTGCTGGGCAGACTCCACTTTCAGAGCCACATTGACCTGGCTCACCTGGTCCAGGACTTCATAGATCTCGCCAAAACCACCCCCACCAATCTTCTTCAACTAGACAGGAAAGAAAAACGTGAAATGAATGACAAAGAAATCCTGAAACAAACAAAACAAAAAGTCTTTTATGAAGAGAGCGTTCACAAGTACAGCATTTATTTGAAATAAAAATAACATTGTCTTCACTGTCACTTTTGATCAATTTAATGCATCCCTGCTAAATAAAAATAACAATTTTTCCAAAAAAAGGGGGAAAAATACATCAAACTTAGGTAGTATACTGAATATATCTTTTTTTTTCCTTCTATAATTGAGTAGACAGCTTTCAAACTTGTGTTGGAGAACAGATGTTACATGACAGTTCTGTTCAGGCATGAAATACTGCCTTTGAAAAAATGTCCTAGCAAAACAACACTTTTGTCATGAAATATAATGCTCTGTCTCATGACTATTTGTCAGCATGCTGTACAGTTTTCCGTGCTGATGTCAGCACTGCTCAACACACCTGCAGTGTATCGTTTGACTGAGTTTAAAAGGAAAAAAACTCCTCGTCTGTGCGAAAGTTTACATAAAGGAATCTGACAGCTATCAGAACATGTCTACGAAACTAACAGTGAGTATTTGAATAGTCCTGAAGCCTTGTCTTCATAAATACAGCTCCTTCAAAAAAACTCACCACTCTCCATCGCTCCCGGACCATGTTCCCGACAGCCAAGATATCAGTATGCTCCACTGTTCCACTCATCCTGATGCTCAAGAGTGGACTGAGCACACTCAGAGAAGCTCTACACCTCACATCAGTGAGCTCGGGTCCTCACTGAAAATCACAGTAAGATTAGAAAAACATCTGTAAAAAGGCTTCATTTAGTTGGAACTGCAGGGTTACAACAGATATGAAAGGCTCTAGAGAAGTTTGCAGACATAAAGGAGATTCCTTTGCTACGATGGCTGTAGAAATGACAAAAATATTTTTTTTGGCTGCATCCATTAGGAGGGCCTTCTGTAAAGGCACCCTAAATTACTTGAATCTGACCCGTCCCAAGGTTGTCTTTTTAACAAAATAGACAAGATCTGTATAAGAATCTGTCCTGGTTCTTTTTTGACTGTCACTGCTAGGGTGCAGAGCAAAACTGATGGAGCTAAATACAGTAAAATCCTTGAGGAACAGGCTTACTGTAGGCCTGAAACAAGAATAAAATCTGCAAGACAGTGACTCAGGGAAACATAATCTGTAAATCTACATCACAAAGACTAGCTTAAAGGGTTAGTTCACCCAAAAATGAAAATTCTGTCATTAATTACTCACCCTCGTGCCGTTTTACACCCGTAAGACCTTCGTTTATCTTTGGAACACAAATTAAGATATTTTTGTTTAAATCCGATGGCTCTGTGAGGCCTACATAGGGAGCAATGACATTTCCTCTTTCAAGATCCATAAAGGTACTAAAAACATATTTAAATCAGTTCATGTGAGTACAGTGGTTCAATATTAATATTATAAAGCGACAAGAATATTTTTGGTCCGCCAAAAAACAAAACAAAATAACGACTTATTTAGTGATGGCCGATTTCAAAACACTGCTTCAGGAAGATTCGGAGCGTTATGAATTAGCGTGTCGAATCATGATTCGGATCGTGTGTCAAACTGATTTAAATATGTTTTTAGTACCTTTATGGATCTTGAGAGAGGAAATGTCATTGGTCCCTATGTAGGCCTCACAGAGCCATCGGATTTAAACAAAAATATCTCAATTTGCGTTCCAAAGATTAATGAAGGTCTTACGGGTGTAAAACGGCATGAGGGTAAGTAATAAATGACATAATTTTCATTTTTGGGTGAACTAACCCTTTAATTATTTTATATGGCTAAGACAGAGAACCTTGGCTCTGTTTGATGTTAACTATAAGAGAAAAAAAACTGCAATCATTGCAATTTGCTAAGAGCCTGCATGCATATTGAGAAACATTCTACAACTTATTTACCACTCCAAACACTTGTAGATAATATATGTACTATTTTGTCTATTATGCACGAGTATACTGTGCATTGTCTGTCAATAACTGAGTGCAGTGTTGGTGAATCATACACAGAAGACTTTCACTTATTGTTCCACTGGTGTATATGGTGGTGTAGTGGCAATAAAGTGAATTGATTTGATTAGTCACAGCCCAAATGTAAAAATATGTAAATTGTCAAGTTGTTTCCATTCTGACACATACACAAAACCGCTTAAAAAATTAACATGCTGTAAAATGCTGTAAACATATATATATATATATATAATTTAAAAAAAAACAATATAATGTACTGTACTTTAAAATATAACAAATTATTATTGTCTATGAAGGACCCAATTCTGTTAAAAGGCATTTACTCAGTACATTAAATCTGTACTAAACTATCAATACTAATATTTTTCCCCACCGGTCAGAACTGAACTGATGGATGACAGTCCAAACCAACTGCCATTCGTTAGCTGCATTCAGTACTGTTTTAATAGGGATCATCTTAAGGGTGGCTGCAGCTGGCCTGTTACATGTCTTTATTAGCTGGATGTGTAACTGAACTGTGAGCATTTTAGCTTATGCTAACATCCGCAAGCTATGTTGAAAACTGCCGCTGTCTTGTAGATGTTGGTTGAGTCTTTCTCTCTGTCCTTTCCGCATCCAGTGATAATAGAGGGAGACATAGGACAAGTCTAGCTAAAGCTAAAGCATCAGCCAAAGCCAAATCACTGAACAAAACAGCACAATGAAACGGTACCGCGCTAGCTAATTAGCCAAACTGAACATCTGCGCCTCAACATACAGCTATTATTGAACATACGGTTGCCAGGTTACGCAATGGCAACACTATGTTCTGACGGCTTTAATCCCGTTAATAATGCGGACTAGCTCGCTATGCACGCGCTCATTCAGGTACCCGGTGTGTACATTACCTCTGTCTGCAGCGGAGGTCCAATATATTTCCGAAGGCTTCAAAACATCTTCTTTTGTTCTATAGACCATGCTGATATGAAATGTTGGACATACTAATCCCATAACGTTTTAAAACACAAAATAAAGACTGAAGTTCACGTTATCAGCTTCACTTCTCTCAGCAGCAGCAGCAACGGCTCGATGACTGAGCGAGAGTACCGATATGTGACGTCACATCTGGTTGATTGGGTTTGATCCCAAACATCGTTTAGTAAAACAACAATAATTATATATATATATATATATATATATATATATATGTTACATGAGTTAACATGAACTAACATTTACGCATTTATTAATTTTAGTTCATGTTAATTTCAACATTTACTAATACATTTTTTAAATCATAATTTCTGTTAGTAATATTTAATGGATCTGAAATGACAAACTAACAATGAACAGTTAATAAATTCTGTAACAAATATATTGCTCATAGTTAATGCATTAACTAAAATGGAACCTTCATGTAAAGTGTTACAGTTTCTGTAATTATTTGTATTGATGGTCATTGCTTTGGGATATTATGGTCACACACTTAAAATCTGTTGTGCAATAGTGTACATAAATGTAAACGAAAGATTTACATTAAAAATCACAAAATTATCATCATCTTGGTCACATATAGCATCTTCATTGTAGCATTACGCAGTTCAAACATTTAGTTTGAACCAATAATCAAAATTAGTTTTAAAATGTACCCAGAATAGTTTTGGCAATAGATTTATACATACACATATATGTGACACCAGCATTAGACGTAATTCATCTAATTAACAAGTCATGGAGTGAAACAGTTCTGTCCTCTTCATGTTCATTTCATTTACCACAAACAAATGTATCCACAATGCAACAAAAATGCAAAAAAAAAAAAAAGTTTCTTACAAGAATGTGAGAGGAATTTATACATTTATGCAGAGGACAGATTAATCAAATGGAACACAGAAGACATTAATGCTTAATACATTTGGTAAAAACTACATTGTTTTTGAGATTAAGGTTCCTTGCACCTCACTATGAAAAAAAACTTGCTGAGAACTACTTTTCATATTTTTTACAAACCAAATATACATGGACTAACAGAAGGTTTTCTTGTCAGTACATAGTACCCGTTTCACAGATCATTAAAAATATTCCTCAAATAAAATGATTAGAGAAATAATGTGCTCGCAACAGCAAATCATGTAAAAACAATTGTTTTGAAACCTATAAAACAGAATTAAAAACTTTTTTTCTAAGGTTTTTTTGGCATTAAAATCATGTAAAAATTATGTTTTCATCCCTTTCATAAAGTGATAATTTGCATACAAAACCTTTTAAAATCTAAGCATCACTGTCCCTTTTTTACAGTTGAGACATGCCCACAAAAAGTGGATTTAAGCAATAAGTAGTGATGGTTCCCAAGTGTTGATTCAGTCATCTAAAACAATACTAAAACATGATTCTCTCTTAAAATGGAAACAACCGTTAAAACTAAGAAAATGAAATTTTTGTTAAACGTCCAACATTAGCTCTCCTGGGTGGCTTTTCCTCCACCAAGCAGTCTCTCTCTCTCTGGAGCATCTCCTTCCTCTGCTGTCTGCTCTCTAGGGAAGCAGGGCAGCTTGTCCATCAAGGGCTTGTGGAGTCCATTGTACAGCGCTGTACCCACGAGTAGGATGATGAAGCCCAGAATCTGTAGGCCCTGGAATTTCTCCCAACCCAGTGCCAAACTCACCACCCAGATGACTAAAGTACGCAGACTGTCCAGCACCATGCGAGTGGTGGCGCTTATCTCCTTGGTGACGCTGATGCCAGCGAAGTTAAAGAAAGCGATGCTCACGGTGTTGCCCAGCAGTGCAAGCAAAATGAGAGGTTTATGGCCAATTTGACAGAAAGCGTCCAGGGCGTCTTCAAGGACCTGCCGTGGGTTATCTGCAAAACTGCCCACAGGGATGTAGAACATCGGGATGAGGAGTAGAGAGAGGATGACAAATCCAAAAAAACCTGAGAAACAGAGAGAGGGAAGACAACTAAGACAATGGGAAACAGTGTTGGGGAAAGTTACTTTGAAAAGTAATGCATTACAATATTGAGTTACTCCCTTAAAAAGTAACTAATTGTGTTACTTAGTTACTTTTTAAGAAAAGTAACGTGTTACGTTACTTTTGCATTACATTTCTTCACCTGGGCTGGGCTTTGTTTTTTTGTTTTGTTTTTTTAACAAAAAAAGTTCTATTTTGGGGCAAATGTAAAGACCCTTTCACACCAAAATTGAAATAATAAGCCTCAGGAGCTGAAGGAAATGCACATTCACAGAACTACAATAACCATCATGTTTACACACAACACCTCTGCACTTACGATTTTTCTCAACATTGGGAAAAGAGAGCTGTCAGTCAATAAATGGAAAACAAAGTAACTTGCATTACTTTATTGAAAAAGTAACTCAGATACTTTGTTGTAGATATTAAAATTAATGTGTTACTTTGCTAGTTACTTGAAAAAGTAATCTGATTACATAACTCAAGTTACTTGTAATGCATTACCCCCAACACTGCTGGGAAAGAGATTAATCTTGTTGAACTTTTTTAAAATAAACATTAAAATTGCATCTGTTTGTCAGTAGATGTTCATTAGTAACAAATTTCTTTTATCTATACTACCCTTTATTACTGATGTAATCTTCTTAACAGTTAGCCTTTTCCAGCAAGGACAAGTTAAATTGGTCAAAAAAATGACAGTAAAGACTTTTACATTGTTACAAAAAAATTCTGTTTAAAAATGCTGTTCTTTTGAACCTTCTACTCATCAAAACCAGCACAACTCTTTTCAACACTGATAATAGGGTAACACTTTGGTATGGGGAACAATTCTCACTTTTAACTAGTTGCTTAATAGCTTACATATTGGCTGTTTATTAGAACATATAAAAGCACATATTAATGAATGAGGTTCTGCATGACCATATTCTACATCCCTAAATCCTACCCAATAAACATAAACACTACAACAACTACCTTACTAACTATTAACAAGCAGTAAATTAAAAGTTTGAGTCATGGTTAATAGTGAATATGTGTTCCCCATACCAAAGAGTTACCGATAATAGTAAATGTTTTTTGAGCACCACATTAGGATTTTAGTATGATTTATGAAGGATCATGTGACACTGAATACTGGAGTGATGACTTCTGAAATTTCAGCTTCGCCATTGCAGGAATAAATTACATTTTAATATATAATAAAATAGAAAACAAACAAACAAACAAAAAATACAGTTTTACTGTACTTTTTATTTCTTTCTTTAAAAAACATTTAAAAAAATCTTGCCAACCCCAAACCTTTGAACTGTATTGGCTGAAGTGAGATTATAATCATTACGGCAACATTAATATTAAATAGCATCAATATACTTGGATCAAGCTAGTCATGTGGCAACTGATTAAAAATGACTAAATCTTTACCTTCAGTCCCAACAGCCTTCAGTGGATGAACGTTGTGCTTATAAACAAACTTCTCCTCCAAGACCATCTGGACTGAAACAATTATCTGTGCCATGATGATCAAAAGGTCCCCTTTAAGAAAAGATCAATGGATCATCAGTGATACAATCCAATCAGCTACAGATGTAAGATACAATCAAGTTAAAAAAATATCCTGATAAAAAGCTCATGAGAGGATTTTACTGATTTGCAGACAAAGTACATCATTCTGATGATTAAAAACATTTGGCAGCAGCAGAGTTACCTGTGATAACCTCACTGAGCTTATGGGAGTCATTCCCATGGCCGTTTATAAAGTCAGCCAATCCAACCACCACCAGACCAAGGATGGTGACTAGGATCCCAATCCACTGGCTGGGCTGCAGACGGCGTCCTAAGAACGCTACAGACAGCAGTCCAGTGAAGATGATCACAGCTCCTCGCAGCATCTGGAAACTGGAGGCGCTGGTCATGTTTAGTGCTAGAGATATGAAGAAAAAAGAAGGAAATCTTTTTAAAACAGAATGGATGTTTTTAGATAATATAAATCTAAACTTAATTATATATAGTTTTAAAGTAGATCACACTGTCTAACTCAAATTGAAGTGAAAGATGACACTCACCAACATACATGATGGACGTTCCCAACATGTCACAAAGAGCAGGGGGGAGGAAAAGTAAGGGGTTAAAACTCTGGCCTGGTTCCATGGTGGGCTCGGGTCTGCGCCGATCATGACAAAGGAGAATGTGGAACACCACCAGGCAGAACAGCTCTCCCAAAAACATTCCCACAGCCTGGAAGGGCGAGAGGAGGAGAGGTACGATGAAGAGTAAGAGTCGAAACCAGTTCTCACTTTGCCAAAGCATAAGATAACACTTCAGTTCTCTGCTTAGCTACTGAAAAAACATGTGCTCTGAGGGGAATTTTGATGTGAATAGTGTGTTGTTATCTTGGTAAGGATAACTGAATGTCATTACCTGTACAAAAGGGTGGGAGAAGGTATGGTCTTTGATACCATTACATCCAGGTGCAGAGAACATATCAGCCCATCTAAAAGATGAACACATTTATCACATTAAAAGGTGATGAGTGTAATTTTTCAATATTAAAATTCCTCATAGCAAACATTAGCTTAAAAATGGCTATGATTTTGGGTCTGTTTGTCCAAACAACGAAGGATATGCAATGTTTCATACATGAAATGCAGTGCTTCACAAGCATAAACAAATATTGGTAATAAAATTTCACACAATATCAATATAAAAATACTCAAAAGCAAATATATTATCTTCACAAGGTAAAATAAAGACATACAACAAAAGTTTCACACAATTTCACACAATATCAATATACTCACAATACAAGCAACTTTAAAAAGATATGTCTTAACCCGGCTTTTAAAAATGTGAATGCTAGAAGCTTCTTTCACTTCATTTGAATTCCAAATTTTTATTACACAACTATGTGTAACTTTGATTATTAATAATAATGAGCTTTTCCATTCCACACATTGAAACGATAACGTTAAAAAATGTAATATCTATCTTTCACCTGCCAGTCACTGTAAGTTTAATAAGTAACTATGCACATGGTACACTAATGTCACTTTTACAACCATGAAATGACAATTCATGACCTCCCTCTTTAGAATTAAAATTTGATTTAATTAATTTGGCAAAGCTATTTTATAAACTGTAAAAAAACAGAGTATCACACCATCAGTGTCAGTTCTTGAGCAGAAATGAAGTGAAACTGTGGTATCAAATATCGTTTGCCTAGAAACATCAAGCTTCTGTTTTAGACACAAAGCTGTATCAAATTACTTCAAAGTATTTGTGGCAGACAGCTTCGTTCTTGACGAGATGGGCAGCTTAAGTCCAATTGCAAGATATTTAATGCTGTGATTGCACTACTGACTAATAGTCACAAGTGTTTTGGTGGCAGAATTGCTGATTTTGCAGCATCAACATGTCACGACACATCGGATCGTTACAACTGCACGCGAGTCATATAATCATCTTGTCCTAAAAAGTGCGATTTTCAACTTTATCGGTGTATATTAACTGCATACAATGTTATTAAAAATGAAATCCAAAGGGTTCATCTTTCTTTATTCTTATTTGTTTACATTCTTTTAAAGTGAATTTATACTATAAAATTACATGTATTCACAAACAATGAGGACACGATGTACAGTTTTGTGAAAGACAGCGAGAATACATCCTTGTCCGCTCTATTAATAGAGGAAAAATTTGGGGCAACTAATAAAAGTAAGCAGAAATAACATGTAAACAATTACCATTTAGCGCGTGCGTGCTACTTACTTTGCGGATAGTGTGTTGATGGAGCCAGTGGTGAGCATCAGACCGGCGAGAAAGAGCTGATATTTTGTCCAAGCCATGGTGAGTGTTGGACTGACTGACTGACCGCGAACATCAGACACTCAAGTTGTCTTGAGACTTGTCTCTCTTGCTGATGATGATGACTACAGCTATCTGAACAGGTCGTTCCCCTGTATGCAAATCACATGATGACGATCATGTGACACACCAGCTGACGCCTTATTTCCGTGAAGAGTGCAGAGATCTTCTGCTTTAATGTGACATTTAAAAGTCATTTGTCAGTACTAATAATGAAACTACAATGTGTGTTAATAATAATGATTAATAATAATAATAATAATAATAATAATAATAAATAAATATTTTACTCAACAGTATTGGATTAGTAGATTTTGAACTAGAAAACTTTATTTACCCCAAGAGACAATATTATATTATAAAAAGTTTCTTTGTTTCTCAAATGTTTGTGTTGCTTTGTAGAGATTTTGAATCACTTCAGTCAGTGACTGAAAACCGTTGACCAAAAATATTAGTTCAGATTCGTTCGCTGACACTTTACGTACGCCAGTAGGTGGCGACAAGTGTCATTTGTATCTCGTAAGAGTCGTTGAATCTTCCACTCCGATTCGTAAAAACTGCCTAATCAAGTCTGTCCCCCTTTCTTTTTTCCCCCCCAACAAGTGATATATATATATATATATATATATATATATATATATATATATATATATATATATATAGTTCATTACAGTCCGCATTCACATGCTTCACAGGAGAAAATTCAGTGCATTGACGTGAACCGAAATGATTCGTTTATTTAATGTTTTTCTTAAAAAAAAAAACACTGATTCGTTAATTAATTAAACATTAGTTTTATCCAACATAAACATGGCAATATGTTATTTTTATGCTACTAGTACTTTTTATGCTACTTTTTTGCTCGAAATGTTTTAGTTCTTCATTATTAGATAGGCTACTGGTTTTTATTTATTAGTTACTTATTCCAATAGTGACTAGTATTTAATTATAATTTACTAGTTAAAAGAAAATAGAACTAGAATTAAAATAAAAAGATTAGAACTAATATTTAGTATTTAGAACCAGTGTTGGGTAAGTTACTCTAAAAAAGTAATTTATTACTAGCTACTAATTACATCTTCAACAGTGTAATATTGTACTAATTACTCTTTCTAAAAAAATATTGGATTACTTATTAATAACTTTCTAAATCCCATATCAACCTTCGACCAGCTGAACAATACAAGGACAGACACAAAACTGCACTTTTGATTCTTTCAAATAAACAATATAGAATTGCATAAATTATTCTTGAACTGACCAAAGTATTTAAAGGGAGAAGGTTACATTAAAAACATTAACACTAAATTTTGATGTAAATCCACTATTGTTTTATATAGAATTGTTCTATAGTCCATAATTACATCAGAAGTAACTGTAATTAAATTACAGAAAAATTAAAGGCTTGTGACACGCTTACATTTTTGTGGTAAGGAGCTTGACATCAAGTTACAGTTATATGTTGTCCAAAATAGAGCGCTAGATTTTTATATCTCGAAGTCAGTAAAAGCGAAACTGATATGGAAATATAAAAGTCGTCTTTTTCAGTTGGTCTCACTAATTAAATATTGCACATTCCATTCCAGCAGTGCGCGAGAAGTTCCTTCCGTCCAATCACAGCGTTCGCTTTTGCGCCTTGTATCGCCTCGCCTTCAATCCGAAACACGCTGATTGGTTGCGTGGGTGCGAACTGTTTTGTTGATAAATAACTTTGATGGATTGGTTATTTCAAGAGGATCCTCGAACTCTACGCATCCTGCAAACAGTATCGGTAATATTGCGCTTAAACGGCAGAATGTAAACAGGAAAACAGGTTTGGTGACTACAACCGAGGTGCTCGGATACAAAAAGTTGTTGGATTTGTCAGCCTACATGTTACAAAGGCCTCTCGATGCATTATGACATGGTATTTTAAGGTATCAAATGTGCGCACTTACGTCTAGGCGTATACGTAGACTGCATTGTTCATAGTGTTTTTATGGTCATGCACGCTGTTAACTTTGCCCAGGGCTGGAACTGTTTTGTAAGGTGCTGTCACCCGAACTTGAGAAGTAAGGAAGGAGTACGTCAATACCATATTGCAACAGTGTAAGTACGCTACAGTTCTATTCAATTCATGCACGACATTTTGTTCAATAAGCCAAGAAACGCAAAGGAGCAAAGTTCACCAATACTGATACAACTTTGTAGTGTTACAGGGAAGTATCTAGGGTGGTTTGCTTTGCTGTGCAGCATTACTTATACACATATTTTGTTATAACAAATGTTTTTATCGTAGTTTCTGGGTTGGGAGGGGTCATCATTTGGTTGAAAAGTAGTTCTGCTTGTTCTCTCTCTCCTGTATTCTCTTCCTATCTCTCTCTCCCTTTCCCTCTTCACTTCCTGTAATTCTTGTTGTCTTGCATTGCACTTTTTACGCCCCTCCCGTGCCTGTCTGCTGTTGCCTTCTGCATTCGTGTTTGTCAGGTTTCCTGGTTTTAGACCACTATGTTCCTTCTCTACGCACAGGTCTTGCCAGTAAGCCATTAATTAATGCTAGGCATAGGGGAAATTTTCAAATTTGATGTCCTGCCATTTGTGAGTAAGTTTTGACGGTATGGCCTGTTAGGTAATTGGTGATCTGAAGTTCATTCTGTTTATTGTTTCTGTAGAGATTTGATTTGTTTATTTGGGGACCCACACTGACATTTGGTTCAGAAATAAGAGTTTACATGATAAAGAAAACAAAAATTGTTTAAAATGTGCTTGGATATGTACTCTTTTTGTATCATTTTTTAAAGAAATCGTTTAATTTAATGATTTTAAAAATATATTGTAGTGTTCAATAAGGGTTTGCATGTTGATTGCACACATTTTAAAATTAATGTTTTGTTATTTAAAAAAAAAAAAATCTAAAAATTAAAAGCAAAAGATTATGCCAATCTACTCAATCTGTAACTTAATGCTTTTAATTTTGTTTTTCATTATGATATCAGAATTCGTTTCACCCTGACATTTATACTTCCCCCCCCCCCCTTTAAAAATATCAAAATGAATTTTAATTCAAACAGTAAAAACATGCTTATTAGAGAGTCCCCTGAGGGGCAAGGTAATGGAAAAATTTTGAGATGGGAGGAAAAATTTCAATGCTTTTGCATTTGTTTGCAGAAATTTTGTTTTTCTCACAAATAAAAGTGTTGCGTTCGCTCACAAAACTTAGATCATAGAAGAAGTGTGTGCAAATTATTGTTTGTATGAATATCATGTTTAATGTATTTTTTGAATAATTTAATGGATCTGGACAAAATGAAATGAGTGTCATGTCAATTACCTATTTGACATATGCTTTTATGTTATGTATAATGCAGACGGCATTAAACTGACTATTGTGACTGATTTCAAAACCTAACTTTTTGTCTTTCTCTCCTTTTTAGAACATTTCCCGTGACTGAGGAATGACTGAGTTTTTAAATATTTACACCACCTTTATACTGCAGTTTAGAAGCAAGTGGGGAGGTGAGGCTTCTAGACCCCACATTATCCTGCATGTACTCTGTAAAAAAATTTATTATTATTTACTCTCAGCCTTGTTTAAACCTAATCAGGCTTATTTAAACCTGAAGTGCTGAATGCCCTAGGTTTTTGCTTGTCTTCTAGTTTTACACAACTGCCATGAGTCTTTCTCCACACCAGAGAGGAACCATAAACAGTATTAGTAAGCAGAATGTTGAAGCCATTGGTGAAACAATGCAGCATTCAGGGGATCTCTTCTACAACGTGGGAGCTCCTTCCCTGGAGCAAACTCACAGCAGTCCAGAGGGTTTGGTGGATTCTAGCCCTGAAGTCCAGGGCGTTTTCAAATCTGATAAAGGATATCCAGTCCGAGGGCATTTTCAGCAGTCGGGACCAGTGAAGTGGGTGCATCAGGACCCAGTGCAGACCTCGAATTGGTTTCAGGGCCTCCCGAACATGAATAAGTGGTCACAGAACTTTGGCCCCTCAGTTAGTGCTATGGATGACCCAAGGGCCTTTCACAAAAGTCATGAGATGGAGGCTATGAAGTTGGAGAAGCTTTCGCCAGGTTCCTCGCAGTCCTACACAGATGCTTCTCAAGTTCCTGGGGCGGAATGGGACCATCATACGATGGCAGCCATGCATCATGCTCAATTCCAGGCTCTCCAACAAGGTCACAGACCTGCAGACCTCCAATATCAGCCTCAGGGCATGCATCACGATATGCCTGATTCCACTCTGCAACCCTTCCAGTTGGCGTTTGGACCTACCAAGCAACCGCAGGCAACTGGTTTTCAACAAGTCTTCCAAGGAAACAATGCGTCTTTAAATGTGAACTACAACGAGAAGCCAAAATCGCAACAGCAGCTTTTGCAGTTGCAACAGCAGCAGCTGCATCGCCAACACCAGATGCAACAGCTGCAGCAAATGCGTCAGTTGCAGCAGCAGCAACAGCACCAAATGCAGCAGCAGCAACGGCTGCATCAAATGCAACAGCAATACCACCAGCAGAAGAAAATGCAGGAACAAATACAACAGATGCAGCAGCAACTGCAGCAGCATGGACAAGGTTTTCAACACCTAGAGTCTATAGAAAAGCAGCGAGCCAAACAAGAGCTTGAGTCACAGGATCTTACCAACACTCAGGTGAAAACAGAATCCAGTCAGACACAGCTCACTGTCCCTCAGCCACAACATCTTGTTCCTCAGGCATCAAATTACCAGGAATCTGGCCCTGAAGAGGCCACTCCAGACCTCCAAGAAACCCAAACCAAACGTCAGGTCGTCCCTCGCCGCTCTCGGCGACTCTCTAAGGATGGTGTCTCTCCTCAAGGCGACCAGCCCTCCAAGGACAAGGTTTCTGCCCAGAATGGAGGAGTTGGTGGAGTTCAAGGACCCACAGTGGGGGTTATCCAAAGCACTCAGAGACGACGGAGGGCCTCAAAGGAGATCAACCTCGAGACTCTTGCTCAAAAGGCTTCAGAGATGGAATTTCTGCCAGCAAAGGTGAGCGTGTTTCATTTGGAAATCCATTTGAAGCCTAATTATACAACAGTGGAATAATAGAAATATGTTCTAATATTAAATGGAACATATTTGAACATACTGGGCTGGAAATGTCCTTAAATACATTTTGTGTGCGCCACTAGCATCACCAAACGGAATTGCAAATATATTGATTGTTTTCAAAAAAGGTTTCTTGAGCACACTCCCTTCCTGCCATTGGTCAAACAGATAGTCCCGTCCCCCAAATCCATTCCATTGTTTGTGGCACTTTTGCAGGATGTTCAACTAAACAAAGTCATTTTTAATAACGCTACAGTGTTTAAACTTTCTTAGGAAATTTAATGGCTGTTCAAACATATTCAAAAGTTTGGTGTTGGTAAGATTTTCTTAAGCTCAACAGGCTGCATTTATTTGTGAAAATATAGTAATTTATTTGTGAAATTTGATTACAATTTTGAATAATTATTTTCTATGGTAATATATTTTAAAATGTAATTTATTCCTGTGGTAGCAAAGCTGAATTTTTAGCATCATTACTCCAGTCTTTAGTGTCACATGATCCTTCAGAAATCAATCTAATATGCTGATTTGGTGCTCAAGAAACAGACAGATTTTTCTGTCACTTTTGATTGATTTAATTTGTCATTGCTGAATTAATAATTCAGTTTTCTTACTGACCGCAAATTTTAAACAGTATTGTATGCCTTAAATATTTAAAATTATTATGGGATGTTTTGCTGCTTCGATGTTGATCTCCTAAGTTGTTTTTGTTGTTTAAAATAGCTTATGAATTGGCTTATTCAAAACCTTAAAATTTCCACTGCTGACTCTAGTTAGAAGCTGAAGCTGGGTGAAACATGTCACTGGCTTTATAACTAATCAAACTATAAAGTAAACATTACAGTAGAAACTCAGCTCATAGTAGTGTTTGCTATCGAGCTTCCCCAGTCATATACAGTATAAAGCTGTAAAGTTTATGGAGTGAGTGAGCATTGTGAAGCAGTCTGGTGCATGTCTGCACACCTTCACATTCCACACTCTCTCGAAATCCTTTCAGTTGAACTTGGGAGTGGCCGATTCACCAAGCCCTATTTGCTAACATTTATCTGATCCAAACTTCACAAAACAAGAAGTTTATGGTATGAATATATTATTTTAAATATCGTTGACTGTCTTCAAATACTTCTATGTAACAGGAAATCGACATCTTTATTTATTTGAGATGGATATTTTAAAACAAATGGACTGTAACTGTGTTTTTAAGATTGTGTAAACCATCTAGTTCTGTGACTCACTTAAACGTGGAAGGTTGCTTAAACATAATTAACTTTATTTGTGCCTCTCTGTCTCTATTTATATCTTCTTCTGTCTTTTTAATCTTCTCTTAATAGTGTGAGGACGTTACTCCTGGTAGACCAGCTGGTATGGCCCCTCTAGTCATCCCAGTCTCGGTGCCAGTTCGTAGAGGTCAAACCCAAGTGGAAGTGCCGGGCAGCTGGGCACAGACGGATAATGTTCGGCATCCCTCAGAGATTTCACATCAACAGATCCAGCCTGATCGCAAACCCTCTGTTATTGTAGCACGCCGGCACTCATTAAAGAACTCCGCATCCGAGAGCTTCATCCAGGTACAGGTTAATGTCAAGTCAAGTTGGCTTTATTTATATAGTGCTTTATACAACACAGATTGTTTCAAAGTAGCTTTACAGTGGTAAACAGGAAACAGTGATCAGTGATGCAAACAGAATTCAATTCTGCTGGAAAGAATCACTAAAAAAGGAAAGTGTCATTATTCAGCATAAGTCAGTTCAGTGTTGATTCAGTTCAGTGTTAGTAACTGTGTAAAGTTCATCAATTATGAAAAGAGTTCAGTTCAGCTATAAAGCAGCTGACAGTGATGTCATCAACCAGCTCAGTTCAGTTCTTGTTCAATAGTGTCAATGCAGTCAAATCGATAATATTGCTAAATATTAAGTGTCCCTAATAGGGATGGGTGATACCACTTATTTTGTTTTCGATACAGTGCCAATACTTTCAAAGGCCAGTAACCGATACAATACCTCTAAACTGAACTTTTAAATTATTAATTTTTTTAATTATTAATGGTTAAATGGGTAATGATATCCACTTAACTTTATATTTGAAAGGCATTTTAACATTCAATATGTCTTAATTGCAACTTATTAGGTTATATTTTTGTTTACATATGATTTTTACTGTAGTGTTAACCATGGAAATCTACAAATTCTATTGTTTAACTACAGTCAATGTAGTAAAAACATGGTTCATTTTCATGAGGAACTGCCATTGACAGGCTGCTGTACCAATAAAATGCAACCTTTTTATTCTGACAGTGTATGATTTATATTAACATTACAGAATAAAACATGATCAATATGAACCTTTAACATTTCATTTAAATTAATGTAATTGCACAAACTATGTGGGATACAATTTAAATTTGTTTGTGAAATAACTCAAATATATTATGTTTTTCTGTCTTCTGAAGCATTGTTCTGGGCTGCCATTCCCAAAAGCATCAATGGTTTCGTATGATAATTTTGGGAAATGCAGCCCTGTTTGAATGCAAGGTCAGAAGTGAGTGAATGCTCTCTGTGATTGATTGGTTCTGTCTTGCAGCATTTGCGTGTGTTCAGATGAGCAGGAAAATAGTTCTATCCTACACAATTATTCGCTAACATAGGTTTTTCGTCCAATTCAATGCATATTGTACGCATTAAATTTCTTGTTCAATGATACAAAATCACTGGTAAAAAAAACACACCTTCGATATATTTTTTTATTCACATTTACTCACATCAGTATCGATGTATCGGTACTTAAGATCGATACGGCCATCCCTAGTCCCTAACTAAACAAGCCAAAGGCGACAGTGTCAAGGAACCCAAACTCTTAATTTACATGCTTTTGCACACTAAAAGTGTGCTTTAAAACTATTTAGAGCTTTTATAATTAAATTCTTTCATCATTTTGCTCACCCTCATGTTGTTCCAAACCTGCATGTTTTTCTTTCTTCTTCTGAACACAGAAGAAGATATTTTGAAGAATCAAACAGTTGACTGTAATCATTGACTTTCATAGTATGGAAAAAAATACTATGGAAGTCAATGGCTACAGTGAACTATTTGGTTACCCACATTTTTAAAATATCTCCTTCTGTGTTCAGCAGAAGTAAGTGAAACCTACAGGTTTAGAACAACTTCAGGGTGAGTAAATGATGACAGAATTTCATTTTCCCTTTAAAATACCTGTTTCTGCCATTTCTATTTTAAATAGGGTAAAGGGCAAGAGGACAAATCCAGGCGCCGCCCACGACCTGAGCCTCTGGTCATACCTCAGCCGTGCACTTTCATCGCCCCTTCTGTCTACTCCAGCATCACCTCCTACCAGAGCAATCTGCGCTCCCCAGTGCGCCTGCCAGACCATGCCAGCATTATCCCGCCGTACACCCCGCCGCCCATTCTTTCACCTGTGCGTGAAGGCTCTGGGCTGTACTCTGTTCTGTTCCTCTCTTCTATGGCAGCAGGCAGCCAGGTCCTGCCACCCCCATCCACACCACGGAGCGGTACACGAAGCTTGCTGCGCACAAGTGCGTTCCACCTTGCACTTTGCTTCTTCTTTTTTTTAAAGTAACAATTTACAATAAGGTTCTAAGCATTAACATTTACTGATGCATTAGTTACATTAAACTACCAATGAACAATAGTTTCTTACAGCATTTTTCATTTACAGTATAAACATACTATTGTTGATTGATGAATGTTAACATACAACTTTTAATGGTAAAAATATGTTAGTATATTGAGAAATAATAATGAATGGACCAATAATGAAAAATACTTTTATTATTAACATGGTAACAATTGTACTAATGTTAACTTATGTAACCTTACTGTAAAGTGCCTCCTTTTTATCTTCAGTATTTGTTTTATTCATACTTATTAATAGATGAATTAGAAGTTATCATTAGTTAGATATAATGAACTATCAATAAACTGTACATTCTTAGTGCATTTATTAATCTTTATTAATATTAATTTACAGTATAAATACACTATTGTTCATTGTTAGTTCATAATTCATTAACTAATGTTAATTTATAACTTTATAACTCAAAATGTTAAAAATCTGTTAGTATATGTAAAAATAAAACTTAACCTAGATGAATAAAAGCTGTAACTGTATTGTTTATTAGTTAATGCATTAGGTATCATGAACTAACAAAATAAAAAAATTTGTAGTGTTATTGTATTATTAGTTGTTAGTTCATGTTAACTATTGTTCTAACTAATGTTAACTTACACAGCCTTAATGTGAAGTGTTACCTTTTTTCACTTTTTGTTTATTAATCTTTATTCTTACTTATTAATTCAAAATGTAGATAAACTGTGTGTAGTTCATATTGACATGATTTCTCTCTCTCTTGCTGACTTTATTTTCTGCACTTCAGGCAGTTCTGATATCACTCCTCCTGCACTCCCACTGATTGGAGAAGCAACGCCTGTCAGCCTAGAACCGTGAGCATTTATTTAAAAAAAAAAAAAAAGCTATTCATCACAATCACTGTCCACTAATCTAATATGTTCTCCCTCTCTTGCATGTTTAGCCGCATAAACATCGGCTCTCAGTATCAGGCGGAGATTCCAGAACTATGGGATCAGACCTTGGCCCTAAAAGACCAGCATAAAGCTACATTGGTCTGGCTCCCTAATTCAGAGGCTGATTCAACGGCCTCCCAGGATACAAAATGTAACTTGTCTTTAGACTGCATTAATATTGCTAATGTTCACCAAATGCATATAACACAGACATACTCACATGCTACCATTCCAATCCTTATTTTCCAGTTGATGACCTTATGAACCTGGTCTCCTCCAGTGTCATGTGTGGAGGAGGAACCAACCCAGAGCTAGCAATGCACTGCCTACACGAGTGCAGAGGCGATGTCTTGGTGAGCACAGTCCTCAATGCACAGTTGAATGTACAGTAGCACCAAAAGGTGTTTGAACACTTAAGTTAAACATAAAAATCTGACTTTAGACATCTAAAAATCACATTGACACCAGCTGGTTAAATGCAATTGGAAAAAAGTAGAAAACTGTTTACAAAATTGTTTGTATTATATTATATATCTAATGCAATGAGATTCATACACTTTTAATGACTTACACTACCGTTCAAAAGTTTGGGGTCAGTAAAAAAGGTTTTTGACAGAAGTCTCTTATACCCTCCAATTACAATTACAATTTAAAATAACCAATTAAAATATTTGAAAATGTAATTTATTCCTCTGACTGGAGTAATTTTCAGCGGTCATTACTCCAGTCTTCACATGATCCTTCAGAAATCATTCTAATATGCTGATTTTGTGCTCAAGAAACATTTTTTAATTAAAAAAAAAAGTTGTGCTGCTTAATAGTTTAGCAGAAAATGTGATACTAAATACTAAAAAATACTAAAAATACTAAAAAAAAGCATTATATAGGCAATATATATATATATATATATATATATATATATATATATATATAGATAGATAGATAGATAGATAGATAGATAGATAGATATAGATAGATGGATAGATTTTGCTGACTCCAAATATTTGAACATTTGTGTAAGAGTCTAAAAGTGTCCAAATACTTATTGGAGCCACTGTATATGATGCATATATATGTTTTCTGGAAAAACAACAAATATTGTTTTGACTCTGTAGGAAGCTCTGGAAATGATGTTGCTGAAGAATCCCATCTTCTCCAGGAACCACCATCTGGCCAACTATCACTACGCAGGTAGAAAATAATTTACAGAAACATACAGTAGTGGTCTAATGGAAGAGCTCATTGTGTTCACTTTAGAAATATTAAAATTATTAGTGCTGTCAATCGAATAAAAAATCTAACTAATTAATCACACATTTTTCTGTAATTAAACGTGATTAATCACAACGTTAAAATCTTTTATATATTTTTATTTTGTAATCTGAATCTCCAAATGAATGCAGAAACAAAATAAAGGAAATTTAAAGATATTTTAAATCTTTGTTTGTTTTAGTAAGTACTAATAAATGAAGGCCAGTATTACCAATACCAAAAATTGCTACTGATCTCTATTAAACTACTCTCTATCAAATTGATTTTTACTACTCTCTGTTAAATAGATTTTTTTCTCAAATTCTTGGGATGAAATAATAGACATTCAACATTACAATATAAATGAAAGCCATCATTTTTAACATTTTAATTGGCTTAAAAATATCATAACCTTTAATTTAAGTGAACTTAAAACAATCTTCACTAGGGCTGTCACGATTTGTCTATGAAACTATTGTGACTATTATGACTATTAGTCTCTTTTAGCTTCATTATTCTCAGTAGCAAGGTGGAAACATAACTGTTTTTGAAGTAATTGTCTTTTGGTCTATGTCTTCCCATTGTGACTTCTAAAGGAGCGGTTGTCTGAAATAACCTCGGTTACATCAAATAACCGCAATCAGATTGTTAATTAATAATCGCGACAGGCCTAATCATCATAAACCCTTTATAATAAATGTCACATTTAGCTGTGCCTTTAATATAGTGCGTTGCATATAATGTATATAGTAATATAATGATGTTTCTGTCTCTGTCAAAATCTCTATTTGAAGAGCTGTCAGTCCCCCCAAATCTATTTTGCACATTAATTTTCACAATAATAAAATTTTAGGTAAAACATTTGGTATCAGTATTTTTAAGTGAGGATCGATCCTTGTGATACAATGTCAGTATTGCAATATTTACACATATTTTTGCACTTATACTATTTACTGTAACGCTAGCCAAAGGATGCCAGAAAGGGATGCTACACTAACTGCGTTAAACGCGTTAAACAGAAAACATTAATCGCAGAAATGAATGCATTATTTTTGACAGCCCTAACATGCTGTCACTGTAAATGGATAGTTAAATTATTGCAATCCAGCAGATTAATGTTTTGTGGTGGATAGAAAGAGATTGATGTTCCTTAAATATTGACAGGATCAGATTGCTGGACTGTGGATGAAAAACGATACTTCAACAAGGGAATTTCTGCTTACAGGAAAGATTTCTTTTTGGTGCAAAAACTGGTATGCAGTCTTTTTTGGTTACTGTCTTATATTGGTCATATATTTATTCATATACAGTAAATCAAATTTTCCTTTTTTAAGGTGACATTATGTTTTTTCTGTCTGTTTTGGCAGGTGAGGACTAAAACAGTGGCACAGTGTGTGGAGTTCTACTACACTTATAAGAAACAAGCGAAGGTGGGTCGTAATGGGACTTTTACATATGGACCTTCAGACCCAGAGGAAAACCTCCCTGTGGTAAAGGCTGTTAGTGCTTACTGCTTTTAGTCATTGTCATTGTCTTTGACTTTAAAGCACATGTGCAGTGGAATCTATAATTAGAATCAGAATCAGAAAGAGCTTTATTGCCAGTTATGTTTACACATACGAAGAATTTGTTTTGATGACAGAAGCTTCAAGTGTAAAATTATAAGAAGTTATAAGTGTGAGACCACACTGAAAATCATTAATATTTTTAAATATAAGCAGAAAAATTGTACACTTACAAAATCTGTGCTACAATAAATCTGTATGTGATACATGCATGCTGGTCATACTTCCCTCTGTGAGACTTTTTATCATTCTGTTCTTTCATCTTCAACATAGACGAACATGAAAGAGGAAGACAATGATAATAGACAACAGGAGGGAATACAAGATATTGTGGATGAGCGTCTACAAGATGTGGCCAAGACACTTCAGGAGAATGAGAATGTGAGTATTTGGAGTGAAAGCGAACTCCTCTTTGTATATATAGTAAATACACCATGAAGACTATGTCATGTTTCTCTGGGTTGGAATATTAAATGTCTTGTTACTTTAGCCAAATGAATAGCTCATTCTGTTTGCATGGTTGTCTTTAATGGTTCATCCAGAAGAGGGCAGACGTGGCTCATGAGGACCAGAAGAATGGCTCTGCGGAAGAGTCTTCTGGCCCGATGCCAGCGGCTCAACCCTCCTTTAAAACTCCTTCGCCTGCACCACCGAAGCCTCGCTCTGACAATACCGGGAAGAAAAACAGGGCCTCAACTGGCAACAAAAGTCAGGGAGAGCCAGAGGGTATTTTCCCTTGCAAGAAGTGCAGTAGGTGAGTCAGTTTGTATATGCTGGTCTTTGAATTTCTACTCATTAAATTTGAAGTAAGCATGTTTGTCTTAGTTGCATTTACCTAAAGGACAGCTGAGAACAGTTTTCTTTCAGAGGTTTCTCAAGCAGTTGCACTTGTATGAGGGTTTACACTGTACTGTATTCTTACTCTTGTACTGTACAGTTTATCTAAGTAGGATAAGAGTGAGAATTCTTCCCACTGTACTCTTTTTCCTCTGGTCTTCAATACGGTTTCTCTGGGGATTTGATATTCAGACACTGAAGTATTACTTTCAATATTTCAGTATTAATGTTATTATCACAATTAATTTATTAAAATATTGCAAAATTGTATTTTAATATTAAATATAATGGTAATATTCCAATATTATTACATCTAGACTGTGATTTTTCTCCAAATTATTTAATATATCAATATTTCAATATCAGTATTATTTATTAAAATTAATTTATATATATATATATATATATATATATTTATTATTAAATTTAAATTAAATATAATACTTCTGTTTCATTAATGATAAATATCCCAATATTATGATCTTTCTAGATGATGATTATTCTCTAAATTACTTTCTATATAGTTAATTTAATAGCATTATTATTATTCAATTAATATTTTTATTATTACAATTCAATATTTCAATAGTAAATATAATACTACAACACACTTAAAATAATTCTATACAATATAACACATTTCAGACTAATACTACGAGGTTAGTAGCAGAGATACTATAATTATAATAATTTTAATAATATTATGTTATTGGTCTGAGGCCACATATAAAAATTCAACAATTTTATTCTGTAATGCAGAGGAAATTATTTCACTTATGTGTCAAAAGCATCCTTAAAGATTTACAAAAAAATGTCATCAGTTACTCAACCTTATGTCGTTCCAAACCCATAAGATTTTCGTTCATTTTCGAAATAAAAAGATAAAAGATATTTTTCAGTCTTCATTGACATATGAATCAGGCGGTTTAGTCCAAATTTTCTGAAGAGACATGATCGCTTTATATAATTAACAGATTGAATTTAGGTTTTTATTCAGATGTAAACACTGATCAGCAAAGATAAACAGAAGTTTAACCGTACTTGATTGACGCACGAGAACAAATGTCATTGGTTCTTGTTGAAGCTCAAATGTGCTGCATAACACATGAGAATGAACCTCAATGGTTTCTATATACACTCAAATATAAAGCAGTTTCTTATTTTATTGTGACTTAATAAATAAATTAAAATGTGGTCCTTGTGTATATGTAGGGTGTTCTATAAAGTGAAGAGCAGGAGTGCTCACATGAAGAGTCACTCCGAGCAGGAGAAGAAGGCAGCAGCACTGCGCCAAAGAGAAGAGGAGGAGCGAGTGGCTAAGGCAAGACAGGAGATGCTAGAGGCTGCAAGGCGGAAGGAGGCACAAGGAGGAAAGCAGGAAGAGAGTAGTGGAACTGAGGAAAGCCCAGCAGAGCAAGATGATGAGCAGGATGAGGACTGGCATTGAGGAACTAGATGACTCTAGTTGGTACCAAAAATGTGCAACTTGTGCATCTCGGTTAAGGGCAGATGGGATATTTGAAATGATAACAGTGGATGATATGCCTTTGTCTTTTTATTTTTACCAAAATTTTATAAGAACTATCCCTTGTTATGTATTTTTTTAAAAAGCAATGTGTGGCAATTTAGCATCATTCACGATGAATGAGCTTGAAATATGAAATCAAATGAATATGAGCTGATTGTTAAACCTTTCTAGAAATGTACAGTCTTTGAGTTTGATTTTGATCAAAGTGTCTGAACAAATTTTGTATGCCTTCAATGAGAATGTATTTTTACATTTGTTTATGTAATATATATATGTAATCAATAACACAGACTAAAATTCCCTCCCTTCTACCTATGGATAATTTCAATTAAATATTTCTTGTGCATGAAATGTATATAATGCATAAATCTCTTTGTATTATATTGTGTACAATATTCATTGTGTGTTTTTGTTTTTTCAGTACTCTAAACTGTGTATATTTATGTTTTGAATGCACTTAAAGGGTAGTGGAATATTGGGATTGAGGGATTTTTTTAAATAAAAACGTGTAAATAAAATATGAAGTTTAGCAAATCACAACAAATACATATTTGATATTGATCACATTTTTCACACTTTGTTTACTATTGTGAACACACTTGATATTTGCTATATTTCATAAATGCATGCACAATAAAAACAAACTTTCAGTATAAACTTGTTTTATTTGACTTGATATAAACATAATATGATAATGACATAAATATGAAAGGAAAAAGTTCAATTTAAAACTTAGAAAACAATACTCTTAATTTAATTCATTTAGGTGATTATAGTAGTTTAAATGCATTCAGGATTTGCTGATTGCTATGAAAAAGTAGTTTGGTAAATCTCTTCAAATGAAGGTTAAAATAACTATCATTAGTATCAGAAGGGTAAAAGACACATTGATTCTTCCACTGCTCCCACCTGCAAATAAGAATGGTGTTAATTGGTTACTAAGTATTCTTAAAATCCACACAGGTAGAAAAACCAAAATGGTTCAAATAATTAGATTGACAGAAGAGGCCATTTTGAATGAAACCCCTTCTGAGAGTCAAATCAAATGTGAATCAAATGCTTACCAACATCAAAGTTATCCACAAGCATGCCTTTGGTGTCACTGAGACTTCCATTGTTTGCTTCTGGAACTACACCCAACAGCTTACACATCAACGGATAGATGCTGACACTGTCAAATGGCTCAGCCAAGAAATTATTCTTAAAGTCTGGTCCAAAGGCTCGAAAGATCATTTTCATATCCATTTCCTCATTACTGAACCCATGATCTCCTTTGTTGATATACAAAATGATCCTCTGCACAAACAGAAAACCAAAAAATGTCAGAGTAGAAAATATGATGAATTCAGGTAGACTGTTTACATAAATTCACCCTGCCTCTAACCATATGTAGCTTAAAGGTGCTTCAAAGTAGTATTTACTGTGTTATATTACATTGCCAGTAAATGACAAAAAAAAAAAAGCTGCTGCTGTTAGGGTTATGCTCTGTTTTCTTGTGTTTTGTGTATGTTTCCTTTGTTCCCGTTTTCCCACCACTAGTTTGTTTTCATAGTTCCCATTGATTGTTTGACTATGTTCACCTGGTTTTCATTCAGTTTCCTTTGTTTGCCTTTGGTATTTATACAGCCTGTGTTTCAGTTGCCTTTTGTCTGTTTTTGTCATTTTATGGAGTTGTTCTGCTACCCCTGTTTTGGTTTTCTGAGTGTCTAAAGTGTTACTTTGAATTTAGTTGAATTAAAGTGTATACACTGCAATAAATCTAGCTTTTATTTCCAGTGTTTGAAACCTGTGAGGGAGTTTGTAAGGGGCCGTTTACACGACACCGTTTTCAACTAAAAATTGAAAACTTTTTATGCGTTTTGGCCGTTCATTTACACGACAACGGCGTTTTGGTAGCCTGAAAAAGCAAACTTTTGAAAACGGGTTCAAAGTACAAGTTTTTGAAATCGGTCTCCTTGTAAAGAACAAAAACGTGAATCTGCGAAAACGATGACGTTACGAATATGCGCATTACATGTTCAGTCTATAGTGTTTCATCGCCATCTAATGGCCCTGCCAGCAGATTACAGCGTTTTTAGTCATTTTCACGGATTCATTTTGGGGATCGTTTTGACAATGATTATGGAGGACGAGAAATGACTTAAGTATAAATAAATAAATAAATGAATAAATACGTAAATGCAGAATTAAATAAATGTAGAAATACATAAGTAAATAAACGAATAAATAATTAAATGCTGAAATAAATTAATAAATGCAGATATGCATAAATGAATGAATACATAAATAATTTTGTCAAAAGTGTCATTTTTAATTGTGCTATTTTTGTATCATTTGCGTTATACTACATTTTTTCTACATTAAATTATGTATTTCCACATTTATTTATTTTTACATTTATGCATTTCTACATTTATTTATTTCTGTATTTCTGTGTACGTTTGTTAATAAGGTAGGCGGTCCTAACCTTTCTCAATGCAGGATTGGTTAAACAGGATCGTTATCATTACGGCTGTACTACTCTGGATATTAGTTCTGTTAAATATGGCGGGTTTTTAAGTACCATTGATCATGCACCAAGCGACTACCTTCTGTTTCATTTGGATCGTTTAGTCGATGATTTAGTTCAGCTCAGTGCTGATATAGATGTAGACCTTGATCTAGCTGTGTTCGCCGGTCTTCAAGACGCAGCAGGCCAGCTTCACATGCGCTCAGAAACGGAGACAAACATGGGGCGTCCACCATAACTTTTACCTTCGCATGTAATCGAGGCACACCTCCTTTTGTGACACATCGCTGGAGATATAGCTAATTTATTTGGAGTGTGCGAATTTATAACATTCTGTCAGTTGTAAGTTTTGATGACCGATTTGAAGCTGGCCTGCTGCGTGTTAAAGACTAGATACTATGGATACTAGTTTAACAGAGCTAGTATCCAGAGTAGTACAGCCGTAACGATAACGATCCTGTTTAACCAATCCTGCATTGAGAGAGGTTAGGACCGCCTACCTTATTAACATACGTACACAGAAATAAATAAATGTAGAAATGCATAAATAAATGTGGAAATACATAAATAAATGTAGAAAAAAATGTAGTATAACACAAATGGTACAAAAATAGCACAATTAAAAATGACACTTTTGACAAAATTATTTATGTATTCATTCATTTATGCATATCTGCATTTATTAATTTATTTCAGCATTTAATTATTTATTCATTTATTTATGTATTTCTGCATTTATTTATTTCAGCATTTAATTATTTATTTATTTCGTCATTTCTTCATTTATTTACTTACGTATTTCTACATTTTTTATTCATTTATTTATGTATTCTATATTTATTTCTTCATATATTTATTTATTAATTCATATATTTATGTATTTCTACATTTATTTATTTATTTCTGCATTTACGTATTTATTCATTTATTTATTTATTTATACTTAAGTCATTTCTCGTCCTCCATATCATGGTGTCATCTGTACGCGGAAAACTCAAAGTAAAAACTTCTCCGTTTTAAGCATATAGTTGTCATGTCAATGTACACTAATACAATGGCTTAGGAAGTGACGGCAAATTTGACATCTTTCTCTCTTCTGACCAAAGTAATCAATCTCTCTCTGTTTTTTCCCCCTCATTTGGAAAGTTGTGGAAACTCAATCACAGATTTTTTTTCTTTTGCTACTGGAGCAAATGTAAATAAAAAAAATATATTTGCTGTCACCTCCTGTTCATCTCTATAGAAGTTTACCCAACTATGACGAATTCTGCTTCTGAGAACCCCAGAAATGTGAAAGGGTGCATTGTGTAAAGTAAGTGATATTTATTTCCAAAGCCACTTACAGAGTTGATATTGAACCCCAGGTCTGCCAGAAGGACTATAGGTTGAATTCTCTCATGTTTACCAATGTGAAAGTGTTCTGGAATCTCTTCTTTCTTATAGACCGTCAGATTGGGATGCGCATTCTTCAGGGCATCATAAACTTCCTGTACTTTGCCCTCCCTAGGTGTGATCATCCCAAACCCACCATAGTCGAGCAGGTCAAAGCGGGTTAAATTTATTAAACTCATGTAATTGCTAAGTTTTATCTCATGAACCTCAGTGGCCTTTTTAATAGTGGTCATTCCATGGTCTGAGGTCAGGATGACATTGAGATGATCAGTCAAACCATTCTTGTGAATTGCCTCCCTGAGGTAGCCAATAGTGCGGTCGATCTGTTCAATGATCTTTCTTCTCTCTGGGGTTTCGGGGCCTACAACATGACCCACATTATCTGGTTCTCCATAGTAGAGAGTAACAAAGTCAAAGTCCTCTTTGGTCAACCATCCCATCACAGTGTCTATATTCTGTCGCCACTCTGTCTCGTTGTCATCAGGATAACCATGATCTTCCACCAGAGAACGATCCACAGCTTGGCCACTGTAATTTACTCCTCCACCAGGATAGTAAAAAGATGCTGTTTTCAGACCCTTTGAAATATATAGAAGTTACTAGGGAAGACCAGTATGGTATTTGTCAGTTAATTTACAATGAGGGACAATTTTACAGGACATATTTAAACTACCAGTCAAATGTTTGGAATATTTGTGTTTATTTATTTATTTATTTATGGTTTTGAAAGAAGTCTCATATGTTCACCAAGGCTGCATTTATTTTATGGAAAATACAGTAAAAAAAAAAAAAAAGTAATATTGTGATATTTTAAAATGTAATATATTCCTGTGATGGCAAAGCTGAATTTTCAGCATCATTACTCTTCAATTTTACATGAGAATCAGAAATCATTCAGCTTTGACATCACAGGGAAAAAAATAAAAAATAAAAATAAAAAAAAATATATATATATATTAAATTGAAGACAATTCTTGTAAATTGTAATAATATTTCATAATACTCATGTCTTTACTGTATTTTTGATCAAATAAATGCAGCCCTGGTGAGCATAAGAGATGTCTTTAAAAAACAATTAAAGTATCTTAATTATTCCAATCCTTTGACCAGTAGTATACATATATATATATATATATATATATATATATATATATATAAATAAATCAAACATATTTTATTTTGTATTTTGCCCTTACAATCTGCTCACAAAAAGCTTGTCAGAGGAGTAAGTTCACCTGATTCTGGGCTGTTATCCACAGGGGCAATGCACCATTATCCCACCATTCTGATCTTTTAAGTGTTCCCTTATGGGGAACTCTCATGCCAGTTGTATCATTAAACATCAGGTTATGGACAACACCATGATCCTCTATCCATCTCCCTGAATGAAAGATTAAGAAATAATCATATATATATATATATATATATATATATATATATATATTCAGTCATATCAGCCAATAGGTCTCTGTGGTCAAATAGTGGATTTAAATGAACAAAGATTATTTATGATCACAGTGTACATGTGGACCCATATATCTTTTTTTTTTTTTTTTTTACTCAATACGCATAATGTCAAGGACTGTAAATTGGCCATTGAACAAGGTTTATGAACTTGGAACACTGCTTGTATAAACTTTGGAGTTCATGCTAACTTTGCACTGTGTCTTTTAATGAGTTTATTGGGCAAGTAAGTATGTACTCAGCAGCTCTCAGTAGACGACTTGAGACTTTGAACATCATGATAATGCAGACTCCCAGGTGAAAAAAAAAAGTACATTTCTATAATGTACTTAAAGTGCTCTATTTTCTCGCACTAATTTTGTACTTAATATACTAAAAATTCTTCTTTAGTACTACTTAAGATAATCTTAAGAACATCTAAGTGTACTCAACTGTGCTATTTTGAGACACCATGAAATATGAACTAAAATGTGCTTTTAATATACTATCTCTGTATTTAAAAAATGTATTTAGATACCACTTGTAGTACACTATGGGTTCAAATGTACTATAAGTGGTATCTAAATACATTTTTTAAATACAGAGATAGTATATTAAAAGCACATTTTAGTTAATATTTCATGGTGTCTCAAAATAGCACAGTTGAGTACACTTAGATGTTCTTAAGATTATCTTAAGAAGTAGTAAAGAAGAATTTGTAGTATATTAAGTACAAAATTAGTGCACGAAAATAGAGCACTTTAAGTATATTATAGAAATGTTTTTTTTTTTTTTTTCACCTGGGCTGGACAAGAATATGAACACAGAGTAAGCTATGGTGACGCACAACACATCTAAGTGTGAAGCAGATGCACGAATATTTGCACTTATTTCTGCAAAATGATATTAAATAATATTCAATTTCATTAAAATATATAAAATTAATATTCTTTAAATGTATTAACATTTATATTTTTAATTTAAAATGTAAGTTTATTTATATTTTTAAAAATATATGTATTATTTTTTAAATTATTTAAACTCAAGTTTGAGTTGTTTCTAACAGTGGCTATATATAGTGATACAAAAATATCCAGTGATACTCATTTCTCTGATCAATCAAATCATATGCAAGGTGTTTAAACAGCCACTGATTTAAATGTCATAACCACTAACAGCTACCAATTCAGTGTTGCATAAATTGGGCCTCTCAACGTAGCAGTTTCTATTCTACACATACATCAATTAGATATTAAGCAGAATGTAGAGCCTTACCAGTAATAGTAGTAAAATGTGATGGAGATGTCATGGTGATCGCTGGGGGATTGATGTACTTTGCCTTCACTCCTTCTTTAACGAGCTTATCCAGATTTGGTGTGTCCGCATCTTGGTCGTAATCCCACCTGAAACCATCAAAAGAGATCAGCAGTAATTTATTATACGTCTTCTTTATGGACAGGGGTTTAGTGCTCACACAGAGAGACAAAGCCAACACCAGCAGAAGTTCTGACTTCATCTTGAGAGACTGTTAAGCAGAATGAAAATCAGCAAGAACTGATCTTGGTGTTATTACCAGGCATTATCAGGGGACTGATAAGACAATCTATACATTTTCTGTAGTTCTCAGTCAGTTTATTGTTACTGAAATTATACTCTTCTATCATACTTTCACTGAGTGAACAAATGATAGATCTTAAAATGTATTGTTGCCTACTGTAAATTAGAAAAAGTCTTGTTATTGATTTTCTTTAACTATTACTACCCAAGACAAATCAGTTTCCTTTTCACAGTTTGCATTTTTGACCCACATGGGCCATTAAGAGGGTTTATCTTAAGAGATAAGGTTGTGCTCATAAACTGTAAAGGATGAAATAAGCTTAGAGATCTGCTATATTGTTGATCATCAATTTATATCATCATTATATACACACAAGAACTACTGAATGAAAAATAACCGTCACATAAATAACAGCAATCTACGTTTGTTCCGTTATTATGATAACGCACAACATCAGTCATTTTAGCGTGAGGGACTTTTATTGTAGAAATACTACCGGAAGTAGGAAGTTAATGTTTTTTCGCTCATTACAGTGTTTGTGTTTACACTGCTTCCAGGGCTGGGTCCCTGACAGCTGATGTGATATTCAGGAAAAAAAGCTTTTATTTTAAACAAATCCAAGTCAAAGCGTTAAAAAACATTTTCGCCACTCCATTGGATGTAAGTAAGGTAAGATTCGACTAGTAGTCGCAGTTTTTTAGCTTCTCATAAAGGCCCCTGCGCTGTTAACTGTGTCAGCTGACCTTTTTATATATACAAATAAAACATCTGTTATTATGACAATAAAGAAATCTTCATATGAAAAACTTAGTTTTGTGATCTAAGATTTAAAAAAAACGACACGAACTCTGGGTCATGGTCACACCATGAACAATATTAATATACTGTGGTATTTACATGGAATCACCATGGTACTGTATTACATTTTTTTGTGAATAATGGACAAATGTTCAGCTTTAAGTTACCTATATGAATAAGATGGAATATGTTTGGATGTGATATTTTAATTTTAGAAAACATCCTTTTTACCTGCATGTCTGTAATGCTTCAGCTCAATTTGTGTTGTTTTATTGTATCTTGTGCATTTGAAGTATTGTTGCACACTTACAGCTGACAGATGAAGTATTTGCTATAATGTAATGACATTATAAATATATTGCATGCGAATAAATACACTTTTGAATGACCATCTGTATAGCATGTATAGCATCAACCAGCAGAAGGCACCTTTAGTTTAGTGAAAATATTGTTTGCTGAATCCCATGACCAATTGTGCTTTTAATTTTAGAAATAAACATGACTGCCATCAAGCATGCCCTTCAGAGGGATATTTTCACCCCCAATGACGAGCGTCTGCTGAGCATCGTCAATGTCTGCAAGGCAGGGAAAAAGAAGAAGAACTGCTTCCTGTGTGCCACAGGTAGGACGCAGATACAGTCCGCAGATCCATTTCAGATCACATCAGTAAACGTTCATTTATTGATTATTTTACCTCTATAAATTCTGTTTATTATCTTTAGTGACTACAGAGCGTCCAGTGCAGGTGAAGGTGGTGAAAGTGAAGAAGTCAGATAAAGGAGATTTCTATAAGAGACAGATGGCCTGGGAGCTACGGGACCTGACGGAAGTTGATGCCAAAGATGCCACTAAGGTCAGAGGTCATACATGAAATGCTATCAATATCAATTCAGACATGAATTAAAGAGCAATAATAAAATATCTATTAATTAAATATTAGACATACATGATATATCTGTACCATCCAGGGCTGCGTTTCCCAAAAGCATCATGAGCCATAGATTGTAAAACCATCGCGACCGATGGTCTCTACGATTAACTTAGCTCACGATGCTTTTGAGACATGTAGCCCAGATCGGTTAATGGATGATATTGGATACAGTGTTATTTTAGTATTATTTGTATACTCTTAAAGTGTTTATTAATATTTTGAATTAGCTATTTTTAATTTCCCCTTTTTTATTTTAAAACTAGTTTAAGTTTTATTAATTTTTGGTATGTACTTTTCTTATTTTTGTTAGTTTTTTAATATTTCTATTTAGCTTTAATTATATTTATTTCAGTTTTAGTAATATTAGTAGTTTAATGTATACTTGTTTTAATTCATTTTTTTTGTTTTAATTCTAACTTTTTTTTAAGTTTATAATTTTCCATGTAATATTTATATTTTATTTTATTTCAGATTTATTTAAATGAACGAAAAACAATTTTTGTTTTAGTTAACATTAACAACACTGATTGGATATTTAGTTTTTTTTTTTTTAAATAATTTAATTAAAATTTTATGTTACCTTTGTCATCACTTAACGCTCACTTAAAGTTAATTTAATAGCACTGTTAAATCTTTAGCAAATCTCAAAGTTAATATAAATTTTTCATTCTGTATATTGTACAATGTTGTGATGCCTAGATTTACTTGTAGCGATTAAAGTGATTTAGTTTTTAATGTTTTATATTTTAAGTATTTAGACAAATTTAGTTATGGTTATTGGCCATAACATATTAGCCAAAATAATTGGCCTGAATTTTCAATGGCCTGAATTTACTGAGAAAATCCCTTCTTCAGGAGAATCCAGAGTTTGACCTCCATTTTGAGAAGGTTTATCGGTGGGTGGCGAGCAGCACTGCAGAGAAGAATTCATTCATCTCATGTATCTGGAAACTTAACCAGCGCTACCTTCGGAAGAAAGTGGAGTTTGTAAACGTCAGTCCTCAGCTGCTGGAAGGTATGGCTCACTACTTCTCCTGGTGGTGTGGAAGAGTAATAGCATGCTGTTAAACTACCAGTGTGTTTCTAATATGTACAGTAATTACCTTAGCCCTTTGATAGAAAAAATCTTGAAGCTTATACATAGAACTATTACATTTGCAGTGGTAGGAGCTCAAACTAGTTTCTGTTTTCCTGCAGCTAGTGCTCTCTCCGTCTCTGTTTCTCTTTTTCTGAGCTCTTTGGGTTTCTGCAATGTGTCTTTTAAGTGTCCCTTAATGCTTTAACCTGATCTGTGCTGTTCTCTTTAAATCTCTCACTGGCCAGAGCTTCCTAAAGCTGAAGGTTTGTACGCTGTTTTTTCTTCCATCATTCATCCTCCTCCATTTCCCTTCTCCAGTTTCCACCTCCTGCTACTGTTTCCCCTTCATTAACAGTCATTCTTTCCTTCCATTAATTAATTTGTTAAACCACATATACAGTTGTCTGGGAACATTTGCACAATGCTCACCCTATAGATTTTTTTTGTGTGCATGTGTTTATTTTAATGTGTTACTTACATTATATTTATGGAGTAGTTTAGTTCATATACTCACATGCATACATACTGTTCAAAAGTTTGGGATCGGTACGATTTTTAAAATGTTTTTATAAATTTCTTATGCTTACCAAGGCTGCATTTATTTGATTTACTTGGGGGGAAAATATTATAAAAATATTTTGAAATATTATTGCAATTTAAAAGAACTGTTTTGTATTTGAATATATTTAAAATATATATATCCTAATATATAATATATATATATTTATATCCTTAAAATATATTTATCCTGTGATGGCAATAAGCATTACTCCAGTCTTCAGTGTCACATGATCCTTCAGAAATCAGTCTAATATGATGATTTGGTGCTCAAGAAACATTTTTTATTATAATAAAACAGTTGTGCTGCTTAATATTTTTGTGGAGTTCTTTTTCAGGATTCTTTGATGAATAAAAAGTTTAAAAGAACAGTTCACTTTTGATCAATTTAATGCATCCTTGCTGAAAAAAAGTAATAATTTCAAAAACAAAAACAACAACAACAGCAAAAACATACTGACCCCAAACTTTTAAACGTTAGTATATAATATAAATTTGAGGTTCTATTCCTCAGAGTCAGTCCCGAGCGGAGAGAGCCAGAGTGTTGCCGGGGGAGATGAGGATGCTCTGGATGATTACCAGGAGCTGAACGCCCGTGAGGAGCAGGACATTGAGGGCATGATGGAGGTCTGCGAGTATGCCATTTCCAACGCTGAGGCCTTTGCTGAGAAACTGTCCCGTGAGCTACAGGTCCTAGATGGGGTAAGTATGTTAGAGCATTTCCAACTGTAAAACACTGCTGTGTTAACACTAGAAGTAATTCATTGGGATTTCATTATAACCGTAATTTATATTGAGCTGGGTGCAATAATTATCTAAAAGTCGAGGTAAATGTGGCTTGAAGTTTGTCTGATTAGGGAATAAAGGATAATATCAAGTAGTTTGATTATTTTTTGACAAACATATCAAAAATGAAACTAGGTTAATTTTTGGTGTCGTGAATAATAATATCTCTTCTTTTCTGCTCAGGCTAACATCCAGTCCATCATGGCCTCTGAGAAGCAGGTGAACATCCTGATGCAGCTGCTGGATCAGGCTCTGGCAGAGGTGGACAACATCGAAGGCAAGTTGCTCAGTTATGAGGAGATGCTGCAGAGCGTAAAGGAGCAGATGGACCAGATCTCCCAGAGCAACCGTCTCATTCAGATCAGCAACACCAACAACGGCAAACTACTGGATGAGATCCAGTTCCTTGTGGTATGTTTGGGCACAATATAGATAGAGCCCAGTAGGGCTGTCAAATTAAAATTTGAATCTTGAATATTCGTCGAATTTAAAATAAAAATCCACATCTGAATGCAAAAACAGTGCATTCGAATTTTAGGTGTGCGGCAGGTGGCATACTTGTCAGTGGCGCACGAGATGCAACGATGATGTAAGAGTTGTTGTTGCGTTTTAATGTTTTTGTTAGCCTATCCAGTTTAACTCACTAGATGCTGCATTGTTCATTCAAAACATTGCAGAAATATAGAAGCTCAATGCGGAGAATATCTACGTTACCTCAAAACCACAACCAAGCCATTCACACATATATATGTGTGTTATAAATAGTTATATTTGATTTATAAACATTAGTTTAAACATTATGCACTTTTTTTTTTTACAGATAAAATTTTTACAGTCATTTTATTTTATTGCTTTGAATAAACAATTTACAGTAATGCAGTGCATTAATATTTTGCTCATTACGCTCTCTTGTGGTCTCAAGAGACGAGCCAAAAGCTTTTTTCTCCTAACTAAAATTATGACTTTTAAATTTGAAAATAATTTGAATATTAGTAATATTTAAGTATTAAATTCAAATTTAGTTTTTCAGCCATTTTGACAGCCCTAGAGCCTAGAAAAGCTTCCTTTGTTGAATGGAACAAACTAGTCGACTAGTGAACTAGATAAACTAGTCGATCTCACTAATCAACTAGCTGGTTATTGGATGACAAGTCAGCCATTGTGACCCATCAGTAACAGCTCCCTTAAAAACATAAATATTGGGATAGCAGTTAACAGACTTTTTACCCCTAATATAATCAAGTTAATATTTCAGTAGTTTAGTGACACATTTGAATGTTCACGGTTATCTGGTGTCGGTTAATGGTCACATGACATGCAGGTCAACATGTAAAAAATTCAATCTTTTCTAGTCAGTTTTTTTTTTTTTTTTTTTTTTTTACAATTTATTTATTTTAATTTTACATTTTTTATTTTTTATTTAAAAACACTGTATTAAATAATAAATATAAATCATTTTCTTTTGCTTTATAGTGGCGTATGATTTATACATATTTTCTCTAAACTTCTGTATGTTTGTTTATTAACTTTTTTATTTATTTAAAATACCAAGGTGAGCAAAGTTCTAGATGGAGTGTGCTTCAGTACTGCTTAAGTTTTGATATTAAAACAAACTCCAATAAGAGATTATTGGTATGATTAGAATTTATGTCTATTATTATTGCTCTAACTTTTTTTTTTTGTCTTTTTCATCATGGTAGAACTACATGGATCTGTCAAAAGGGCACATCAAGGCTTTGCAAGAAGGAGATTTGTCTTCTCCTAAGGGTATCGAGGCCTGCATCAACGCTTCTGAGGCTCTGTCCCAGTGCATGAATGTAGCGCTCAAACCAGGTACTCCTCTCACACGTCATCACCCATTGTGTGAAAACAGCACTTTCAGGTGTGCACGAGCAGTATTGGTCATGTTGATTGTATGATTTTCAGGTCATGATAAGCTGATGGCAGTCAAGCAGCAGCAGCATCTGTTTTCTGACCTCAGAGATACTTTTGCCCGCCGTCTCACCAACCACCTCAACAACGTGTTTGTGCACCAGGTAACATTATTACACACGTCACAGGTAAAGAACACACACATCTTACATTGTTGACAATGTGTGTCATTGCTAAGGAGTTTTAGGCTTCCTTTCCTTTTCCTATGAGTCTTTTTTCTGCCTCTGTCTGTATGTGATTGATTCTTTCTCCTGTGTTCCTGTTTGGCCACCAGTCGTTTCTCTCTATATCACTTTACTTCACTGTGCTTTCTGTTCCTCTGTCAGTTCAACCACTTCAGTCACTTCAAAATGACCATCCCTCAGTTCTATAGGTCGTCCTGTCTGTCACTCCCTGTGAGTACGCCCACTCCAGCATCCTGTTTGACCCGTCCACTCTAACAGTCATGCAACTCCACTTTCTTAGACCTAACTGTCTCATCATTGCTTCTCTCTCCATAGAAACATTTTGTTTAAGCATGTTCATGATGGTGTAATCCAGACGTTCTCATCTTAGGCTTCTAAGATGATCTCCTCATAAACCTCCCAGCCAACATCACACTTGTGTTAGTAGTTGTTGATTTTGTCCCCTGAAGATGTGAAGGGGCCTTCATTGCCTTGTTTTGCTCACTCTCTGATGGAATTATTGGATGCTCGTGAGAAGATATGGCCTGGTCAGCATGCAGTTCCTGTAGTGTTTGCCTTTATGATGTGGATGTTTTATAGATGCATTGAGAAGGAACTGCTTGTCTGTGAGAATAGCACAACTGTCGGTTTTGTGGCAGTGTTCATGGATTTGTGACGCTTGGTGGTTGTTGCCCAACTAATTACTGTTTGAGCTCAGTGTCACTGTAATATAACGGCAACCTTTTGTGTGGGAGTAGGGCTGGGTGTTTATACAGATTTCGATATTCGTTTTGACTCTGATTCACAAACTTCCAATTTGATTCCATCATTTTCTCTAGGAAAGATATTCTCTCTCTGCTAATGCTGTACACAGGGCATTGTTTTAGACTGATTCAGTGATTTTTGAGCTATTTATTAAAAAGAACAGATGCTTTTTTTTTTTTTTTAAGAATAGGGCTACTCTGGTTGTACTGCATGTTTTTAATTAACTGAAAAGAATCAGTTCATAGTCATTTGTCCATGAATCAGACTGCAGTGGTCATGCTGTATATTTTTGATTCACTAAAAAGGAACTGGTTCATGAATCAGGACTTTTTTCTTTTTTCATGAATCAAATTTGGTTTTGCTTGCAGCCCATGAGGACAACTCAATATAAAGATTGAGACATTATTTTGTCATTATTTTGCTGTACACAAGTCACATTCAATACAGACTGTGAATGCATGTTCACAACTCGTGAAAAAAAGTAAAAGCCACTGAAAATAGTCTTAGAGCAAACAATGAATGTTGGGACTTGATATTGAAATTGTTAAAATAACTATGTATGTTTTAATGTATAAGCATTATATGTTTTGCTATGACATAACATTTACCATCACCAACAGTAATCACAGGTTAAAAAAACCCTAATAAGGGTTTTAGGGACCTAAGTCCATTATCATTTGTGACCACTGACACAGTACCCTTATCACCAGTTACAGTAACCATTAATGCCATCATAATATAATAATGCTGCAATGTCTTATCATCATGTCAATGGAAGCATCTCAGCAGATTTTTAAAAAAATTTTCACACAGCTAATGAAAATAGTTATAGAGCAAACAAACATGGGACTTTGATATTGAATTGATATTGAAATTGTTCAAAAAAAGATCACGATTAATCAGAAAATCTGTATTTTTACCCAGCCCTGTGTGGGAGTGAGAGTTTGTGTTTCTTTAAGGATTAGTTCACTTCAGAATTAATATTTCCTGATAATTTACTCACCCCCATGTCATCCAAGATGTTCATGTCTTTCTTCAGTCGAAAAGAAATTAAGGTTTTTGAGGAAAACATTCCAGGATTTTTCTCCATATAGTGGACTTCACTGGTGTACAACGGGTTGAAGGTCCAAATTGCAGTTTAAATGCAGCTTCAAAGGGCTCTACATGATCCCAGCTGAGGAATAAGGGTCTTATCTAGTGAAACGATCAGTCATTTTCTAAAAAAAAAAAAAAAAAAAAAAAAAAATGTATATACTTTTTAACCACAAATGCTCGTCTTGCACTGCGATGCACCAAGCAATACGTAAACACGATGGAAATGTCACGTGTGACGTAGGCGGAAGTACCGCGGTAGGGCGAAAAACTCATTTTCTCCTCCAACTCAAAATCGCATGACCTTTCCAACATGATTATGTAATGCCTGGCGCATCGCAGAGGTAGTGCAAGACGAGCATTTGTGGTTAAAAAGTATATAAATTATTATTTTTAGAAAATCGTTTAGCTAAATAAGACCTTTATTTACTCGGCTGGGATTGTGTAGAGCTCTTTGAAGCTGCATTGAAACTGCAATTTGGACCTGTACCCCATTGAAGTCTACTATATTGAGAAAAATCCTGGAATGTTGTAATCAAAAAACTTAATTTCTTTTTGACTGATGAAAGAAAGACATAAACATCTTGAATGACATGGGGGTGAGTAAATTATCAGGAAATTTTAATTCTGAAGTGAACTAATCCTTTAACTTTCTTGGAAAGTGAACTTTTCTCAAACTGAGTTTCCACTCACTGAGTCTGTCTGTGTGTTTGTGTGTGTAGGGACACGATCAGAGCTCCACACTGTCCCAGCACACAGCTGAGCTGACACTACCCAAACACAGCCCTCTGCACAGAGACCTGCTCAGATACGCCAAACTGATGGAGTGGTTGAAGAACACTCAGAGAGAGAAATATGAGGGCCTCTCCAGGGTAAGTGTTTATCACTTCCATCACTGTGGTGATTGTCATGACTGATGTCAGGCAACAATGAGGTTTGGAAGCTTTCGGTCACGTTTATACAAATTGTTCCATCTTGATAGTCATTAAAGTGTATGGAAACCCTAATCGGTGAAGCATGTGACAAAAGACAAGGATAAAAACATTATTAAATCCTATAACATTCTTACTTTTTGTATTAGCATCACAATAATATTGTCATTAAAGTCATAGTGTAATGTGTCGTATTTCAGAGTGAAACAGGATATTTATTATTCAGTGAGAAAAATGTAGGGTGAAACTTTATTTTATTTAATGTGAATTCATTTAGATGGTGAAAAAGTATGTGTTACATATATCAAAATGAAGCCAGAATGAATGTGAATATGATCAAACAATGTCTCAATAGCTATATGGCTAGAAGTTAACATTTTCCAATAGCGTGCATGGCCTAAGTGACATCAGCAGAGCATGGAGTATGGTTGTTTTTAGAGGTTGAAAATGACAAAAACAATATATATATTTTTTTCTCAAATAACATGCACTGACGAATCATTCACTTATGAATATGAATTGTTCATTGGTGTACATAACCAAAAACGTGCCTTAAGAAAGTAAGTAGGTCCATTTGAATTAATCCCTTAATTAAGATCATAATTGGGACTTTCTTTTAATAAGACACTCAGTGCCATTATTGCTGTATGTTTTCATGTATAAGCATTATATGTTACATCACCAACAGTAATCATAGGTTAAAAAAAAAATGCTGATAACGTCCATTATCATTTATGACTACTGACAGAGTACCCTTATCATCAGTCACTGTGACCATAAAATGCCAATTAATAATGCTGCAATGTCTTATCCTGATGTCCTCTGAGAGCTGATGGGTTTCGTTTTAAAATGGTAGCGTCTCAGTGGCGGAAAAAAGCAGTTATATTTAATTTCAGCTCTGCTCAGACTTAATAGTACTGTTAATGTTGTTCTACAGACATTAAACCCAATAAACTCAAGGGCAAGGCCATATTTAAGGGTTTAGACGGAGTGATTATTCCTTTTCTGATCATCACTCAGTTCCAAATTGATTCCCATATGTTTTAAATGCATTTGTCTGTACCCTCTATTATTAAACTATCTTTAAAATCCAAATGCAATCACAGACGTGGCCTGGATGTGCACTCTGAAAGATTGGATTTGTGTCCAGTTCGTCACATTTCCTAATCTTGTTCCCTCTGTCTCTCTCCTCATTATTTCCTGTGTTTTTTATACCTTCCTCTAAATAAGAACAGTGCTGACAAATTTAAAAAAATTGAATGTGGTCAAATTCCTGATCAACCCTTATGTTTTTTACAGACTTATGTGGATTACATGACTCGACTGTATGAGCGGGAAATTAAGGACTTCTTTGAAGTTGCAAAGATCAAAATGGCGGGCACTAGTAAGGATGGGAAAGGAAAATTTGGTAAGACCACAATAAAAACAAGTTATTATATTTATCAAGTTTGTTTATCAGGAAACTCTTTGAAAGGGATTTTTGTCCATGCTATATCTTCAGTCAATGTGTGTCTTGTGTTTGCTATGTTGTGTGTTTGTCATAGTGTGTGTGTGCTGTTTGTAATCTACATGTATTTTTTCTTGCATGTTACACCACATGACAAACACACAGTTTAGAGTTGAATTTAAATTATCCAACTTAATTTTCTAGTGAAATCATTGAGATGTCAGTCATCGCTTGTCTCTGATATGATGGTGTGTAACGTCACGTTCTCATAGTAATGTCTTGACATGTGCTGCATGGCCCACAGTGTGTGTACTGTTACATTTGTCAGTATACCGTTAAATGTGTACTAGAGGCATGACGCTCACATTGTTTTGTGGGGTAAAATCTGAATACATGAGATCATAGGATGTTTAAAACTGCATTTAACAGAATACTTGAAAATAGAATAAAGAGGGAATTATTTAGTATTTACACTACTGTACAAAAGTTTGGGGTTGGTAAGATTTATTTAAATTTTTTTGAAAGAAGTCTCTTATGCTCACCAAGACTGCATTTATTTGATGAAAAACAAAACAGTAAAACCGTAATATTGTGAAATATTATTACAATTTAAAATAACTCTTTTTCCATGTTAATGTGTTTTAAAACAATGTATTCCTGTGATGGTAAAGATGAATGTTCAGCAGTTACTCCAGTCTTTAATAAGAAACATTTCTTATTATCAATATTGACAACAGAAACCGATACTTTTTTTTCTTTGATAAATAGAAATTTTAAAAGAACAGCATTTATTTGAAAAAAAATCTTGTGTAACCTTGTTAAATGTCTTTACTGTCACTTTTTTAAAAATAAATATTGACCCCAAACTTTTGAACCTATCACTTAAGTGTTTTTAGACAAATTTTACTATTTTATTCCATATTTAGATATATTAAAGATGTATAGAAAGGGTGTAATTATTTTATATAACTTTTTTTTAAAACTAGGAAAATTTTTTGTTTTTTTCACATAATAAGTGTCCATTAAGACCTTGTGTAAAGTTAAAAATACTTTTTAAAATTAAGATATTAGGCCTTTTTGGCATGTTTGCATATAATTATAACTGGATTTTCATATATGTAAAATTAGTTTGAGGAAAAGAGTCCCTTTTTGTGTCTTTCATGAGTGATCACTGCTGTCATTTTCGAGTACTCAGTTACTCATGCCTATCCCTTTTGGAAACATTTTTCCTTGCTTATGCTGGGAAACTTCCAGGTGTTAGTAAGATGTTCCTCTTGTTTTTTTTTACCAGCTTTCATTACCAGTCTCCGCTTTTTTTTCCTCCACGTGATGAAAGAAAAGGAGCTTTTTGTTTCCAAATGGCCACTGAGCCCACATCCTAAATTCAGCCACTGCAGTGCATGTCATATTTGAAAACTTTGACCTTTAACCCCTAACTCTGTCACCATGCTGCATGTTGTAAGCCTAACGTGTCTCTGTCTCTGATGCCTGCCTTTCTAACCGGCCTCCAGCCACGCTTCCGCGGAAAGAGAGTGCTCTCAAACAGGAGACAGAGAGTAAGTATCAGTGCCACATGCCATGCCTATCCCATAATGCCTTGCTTCCTCTTAGTAAAAGGGCATATCTGCCACACAAACACAGTAAACCATTATCTTCAGTTTCAGTGTTTCATGAGTATGCAACACTTGTTTACAATCTTTTCTAAGCTTGAGTTACATGCACCATTTTATGGATTTCCATCTTACCTTATTCACTTTTTTCTCAATCAAAACTAACCTCAAATGTGTTCAATGATATATCAGATTTTAAAATGTTTAATGTTAATGCATCAGGGGTTAAAGGGGAGTTTGAATCCTCTGTGATCTATGAGATTATTGGTAGTTGGATTGCATGCATGTTATGAACCTTTTCAGATCAGCGTGCTTGACAAGGTAAGTTTAATAACCAAAATAGAAAAGTGAATTTTATATAATTGAAGTGCATCTGGCTGGTACTTTTAATATCCAGTTCATGCTCTGATGGTTTCTCCTCTAATGGTCTCTCTCAGGCCTGCATGGGAGTTCTGGGAAGCTTACAGGCTCCACCTCAAGTCTGAATAAGCTCGCTGTGAGCAGCTCCAACAGCAGGCGTTCCCAGTCATCTTCTCTGCTTGATATGGGCAACATGTCCGCCTCTGACCTGGACGTAGCAGACAGAACCAGGTTTGATAAGGTGCGCCGTCGCCAAGACTTGTGGATTGTTACGGCCCAATTTAAAGATGTTGATTGGCTCTGAATTGTCACTTCAAATGTGGATAAATACTGATGTTTGTTGTGCAAAATATGTTTTAAAATCTACACTACCTTTCAAAAGTTTGGGGTCAGTAAGATTATTATTATTTTTTAAAATACATTAATAGGCCTACTTTTACTCAGCAAGGACATATTAAAATGATCAAAAGTGATAGTAAAGACCTTTATAATGTTATTAAAGTTTTCTATTTAAAAAAGTATCACGCTTTCTACAAAAATATAATGCAGTACAACAGTTTTCAACATGATATTAATAAGAAATGTTTCTTGAGCACCAAATCAGTATATTAGAATGATTTCTGAAGGATCATGTGACACATGTGACACATGAACGCTGAATATTCAGCTTTGCCATCACAGGAATAAATATAATTTATAATACATTAAAATAGAAAAGTTATTTTTTGTAATATTTCACAATATTAATGTTTTACTGTAGTATTGTGTGATATATAACAGTTCAAAGTAAAAATAAAACATTAAAAAAGAAAATCGTACCAAACCCAGACCTTTGAATGGTAGTGTACATATGTCCATTAAGGGTTTGTGGTCCTTCTGTGTGTTGTTTTCCAGATCTTTGAGCAGGTTCTGAGTGAGCTGGAGCCACTGTGTTTGGCTGAACAGGACTTTATCAGCAAGTTCTTCAAGCTGCAGCAAAATCCTACACTAGCTCAGGTTAGTATCAGACACTATACAGGTTCAGATATGTATGTGTATGGATTTGTTGTGTGTGATGGTGTTTTTAAAGGTGCAGTATGTAATATTGACATCTAGCAGTTAAAATGGGTACTGCAGTCCTGTCCCCTCCTCCTCTCAACCACAGACTGTAAAAAAAAAAAAAAAAAAGATGGACAGCGTGTCTCCACTTCTGTCTGCTGTGGAAAAATTAAGCCAAAATATCCCAGTAACGGTCGTTGTCGATTACGTCATTCAGAGCCCGAGTCTGCGCAGTAGTGATCCTGAGGTAGAGACGCAGCATCGAAGTCCCAACCACACTCACGCTCCTGCAGACTCATTCGAAAGCGCAGCTGTCAATCATGATGTTACACCCATTTTTATAGCATCAAAAATTAACTAAAACCAAATTTACTGGGAAAGTGAACACTTGAACATATGTTTGTGTGATGAGGACTACCTAAAATGACAGAAACCATATTTGGAAAAAAATAGTGTGAAGTGTAATAGAGTACCTCAGGGATGACATGTTTTTGTAGGCAAAACCCGGAAGCGAGTTAGCATTTTAGGACTTCCGGTTCCATCGCCCCGAAGTCAATAGGTTTTTTGAATGGGTTTTTGCTAAATCGCCTGAAATAAGGTCTGTGGTTAACAAAGCCTCTAAATATTTTCACGTTTTGATCTATGACATAAAACACACCAGTTATAACCCACTTGTGATTTTTTTAAACCTTTTTTGTGTCTTTAAAACGGCAGTTGCTAACAAATTGCTATAAGGGACTACTTCCTTTGGCGGGGACTTTAGACGTCATCATGACAAACAGGACATTTGAACAGCATTTCTCATGAAAAAGTGGATAGGTATTCATTCACAGCGCAGATCATAATCAGCCAGCATGTTTTTAAATAAAGTTATTTTCTAAATAAAGTTTGAGGAAGCTTGGTGGTGGTGACGTTGATCCGCGACCATAGTGTGCTGTAGTCCGTTTATAGCCTACTTTTATATCTGACGACTTTATTTAGGCTTCAAAATGTATAAATGTTGTGTTAACTTGTAAAGATTATCTTGATAGACAAATCGTGTAAGTGTCATAACCCTTTGTTAAACACAGAGCTTATTTTTTGCGAATTTCCAAAAGTCTATGGGAAAAATGCATAGGCTTTTGATCGAGGGAACCCATGCGCCGCTAACTTCCGGGTTGGTCTACAAAAACACGCCATCCCTGAGGTACTCTATTGGATTTTTTAGTTTGTTTCGCATCCCATTAGATTACATGGAGAGGGTGGGGTTTAAGACCTATACTGCAGCCAGCCACCAGGGGGCTTCATTTTCAAGACTTGTATGTCACGTGGGTTGCCAGATACGCAACAGGAATGAGTGCAATTGACAATGGAAAGCGTCGCAACAAGCCTTAAAGGAACACTCCACTTTTTTTGAAAATAGGCTCATTTTCCAACTACCCTAGAGTTAAACAGTTGTTTTACCGTTTTCGAATCCATTCAGCCGATCTCTGGGTCTGGCGGTACTACTTTTAGCATAGCTTAGCATAGTTCATTGAATCTGATTAGACCGTTAGCATCTCGTTAAAAAATGACCAAAGAGTTTCAATATTTTTCCTATTTAAAACTTGACTCTTCTGTAGTTACATCGTGTACTAAGACCGACGGAAAATGAAAAGTTGTGATTTTCTAGGCCGATATGGCTAGGAACTATACTCTCATTCCGGCGTAATAATCAAGGAACTTTGCTGCCGTACCATGGCTGCAGCAGGCGTGCAATGATATTACGCAGCGCCTGTGACCCCCTGCTTGCACAGGGAGCGTGCCTTGCAACCATGGAGACATTTGTGAGAGACGCTATCATTGAATATCATTGCGCCTGCTGCACCCATGGTACGGCAGCAAAGTTCCTTGATCATTACGCCGGAATGACAGTATAGTTCCTAGTCATATCGGCCTAGAAAATCGCAACTTTTAATTTTCCGTCGGTCTTAGTACACGATGTAACTACAGAAGAGTCAAGTATTAAATAGGAAAAATATTGAAACTCTTTGGTCATTTTTTAACGAGATGCTAACGGTCTAATCAGATTCAATGAACTATGCTAAAAGTGGTACCGCCAGACCCGGAGATCGGCTGAATGGATTCGAAAACGGTAAAACTGTTTAACTCTAGGGGAGTTGGAAAATGAGCCTATTTTCAAAAAAAGTGGAGTGTTCCTTTCAGGTGGGTGCACACTGCGATTTTGGCCACGATTTGGTCATCAGAGACAAATTTTGAGAATCCTAAAAGATTCCTATAATCCTAGGCAAAAATCTGTAGTCTTTGATCACTAGTTTGACATGTTCACTGACAGCCGATTAATGACCGTTGCGATCAAATTTTGCCTCGAATTTCGATGAAAATTCTGGCAGTGTCAAAAGATTTGGCGCACAGTCCTGCAGTGTGAATTTTCCTACGACAAATGTCAAATTGTCTTCGTTTTTCAAGATAAGCCGTGATCAAAATTAACGCTAGAGATTTCTTTGTTAGCCACCATTTCTGTCCCGCGTGTAATGCAGCTCACTGTCACTGAATGTGTGTGGGATGATGATGTAAAACTCCGGACAAGTTTTCATACGCGCGCCCGTTTTTAACGCGTCTTGACTGTCGTTCAGTCTGACATACAGGACAGCTGAGATCCCACAGTGTGACATGAGTATCATGTTCGTACAGTCTGACAAGCAACAATCATAAAGGACTATTATAAATCGCACAGTGTGCACCCAGCTTTACACTCTTAAACGCATCTCGAATATTTATCTGCATTTAAATATGCATGTTGTCATAGAGCTTTTTAGATGGATGCTGAGACTTTTTAGGTCGGGTAGAATCTGTGATCTCTGACCCAGTTTGTTTGCTGGATTCCATGGCTGCAATAAGCTGTTTTCCGCTGGCAACCCGGGGTGTCTAAATACTATTGGGTAAATTGGCAGTGGGCGGGATCACACAGACCAAAACAAAAACAGACATTCTGACATGGAACACACATTTCTAAGTAAAATAACTGGCTGTAGCATTGTTTCCTAAAGTGCTGCTAACATATTGTTATTTTTATGCATTATTATAGTCAAAAAAATACATACAGCACTTTTAATGATGTTCTAAATGCCTCATTAGGAAGAGAAATTGGATGACACCGATGGAACAGTACACTCCAGACCCGCCAGTGAACACAGACATTCAATATCTGAGTGAGTGACTATTCTCTTGAGCTCTTAGTTCATTAATTTCTTTCCGTCAGTCATCCATTTAACAGTCAAATCTGTTTTTAAGCAGATTAAATAAGCCTTCAAATGCGAAAAATGATCATACATCCATTTTTCTTGCAGTAAGGACATGGTTCGGATGATGATGAATAAGATCTTTCAGAGCATCGAGACAGAGCTGAACAGTCTGATAGCTTTAGGTGATAAGATAGACAGCTTCAACTCTCTCTACATGCTGGTGAAGATGAGTTACCACGTCTGGACGGCCGAAAATGTCGATCCCGCCTCATATCTCAGCACAACACTGGGCAATGTGCTGGTCACTGTCAAGAGAAACTTTGATAAATGCATTGTAAGTTGAGCTCATGGTGAGCATCATTTAATCAATGTATTGACGTTGAGACCAACAAACTAGCATCTGAATATTCTGATGTTTCTTTTGCTCTTTCAGTCCGGCCAGATTCGTCAGATGGAGGAGGTGAAGATTTCAAAGAAGAGTAAAGTGGGCATCCTGCCATTTGTCACCGGCTTTGAAGAGTTTGCTAAGCTAGCTGAGGCTATTTTCCGAAACGCAGAGCGACGGGGTGATCTGGATAAGGCCTACATCAAACTCATCAGAGCCGTGTTCCATAACGGTGAGGGTCATAACCAACCGGACCTCTCATACATTTGTTAAATCATGACTAGTGAATGCATGAGAAGCACTAAATTACTTTAAATGCTACTTTTCTGACATATTTTTTTAAATATAAAGAAAACATGATAACATGGGAAGTGAGGCATAGAGAACCAGCGTTATTTTAGTGTTTTTAATATACTGTTATAATTTTTTTTTTTTTGTATTTTGAATTGGCTTATATTTTTTATATTTCAGTTTTAAGTTTTCGTAATTTTATGTGCTTTTCTTTTTTTTTTTTTTTTTTGTATATAGTTATATTTTTATATAGCTTTAAATTATTTTTATTTCAGTTTTAGTAATTTTAGTTCTTTAGCCTAAATTTTTTTCAGATAGTCACGAAGGCAAGACTTCTAATTTTCATTTAAGTTTTTTTAAGTTGAATTTTTTCATCTAATATTTATTATTTCAGCTTTATTTCAGTTACTGAAAATTATTTTTAATAGTTTAATACTTTAATTAACAATAACAACACTTTTGAGAACCCTCTCAGACTCCAGTGTGCCGGTCCATTAATAGAGAATGTGAACTCTTATTATTCTTCATGTACATCAGGAGCATAAACACATTTACATTATGTGCGGCAAACCACTATACATTGTTAGTCGGTGTGACCTTTTATCTTACACCTTTAACACTAGGATTATTCAGGTAGGGTAAGGTTTGTCAAATATAGCCTAAACCATAAAGTACTCACCCACCAGCATGTTGAAGTCCTTCAGGAATGACGTAGAAGACTCCCTTGCCTTCTTTTTTGAGGCCCAGTTTGTAGTTATAAGTAGTCTCACGGAAGGCAATCGTAACAATAAAAATACTCATTTTATTGGTTACACTACAAAGCAGTTAATACAAAGCAGTTAATGCAAAATAAAATAAAAACTTAAAAATAAGCTTACGCTAAAAAAGCTCTATAATCTAGCATTATCTAGTCTCAGCCTCAGACGTCACAGACTGTTGCCTGAACGTCTGATGCATATGCCATACTTAACTGGAAACACTTCAGGATTTTCAAAGTCGTCATCTGGTTGGTTGTCCGGGAGATGTGTGTCATGTTCTTTAATGGTCCTCCTGGAAACGAATGCCGTGATGCCAAACCCCCTCGTGGAAGAAGAACGCCGTCATGTTTACAACTGAGAATGAGCGCTTACCAGGATCAACTAAATTCTGGATTTTCAAAAGTTTGTGAAGTTTGCGACTCCATTGTTGCAGTAAACTTGCACGACGATCTTGAATGAATCATTTATTAGATGCACACTGGTCTGTTATTGTAGGGACATCAACTTTACATTTTCACGCCACTAAACATGACGTGGAACAAAACAAACTGTGATTGGTTGCGTTACATGTCAGGCAAACGTCCTCTTGGGCAGTCCTTAGCCAGTGAAAGCTGCGATAGAGTCCAGACCTTCTGTCGTCAGTCTGAAGGTCTGGCTACGCGAGACTAAGCTTTATCCAGCAATATGGAGATGCTGTTAATCGTCCCTCGTTAGGTTATCAGGTATCCTTGTTCGCTTAATGCAGGCAGGATCTGAGGAAGCCTTTTACTCAGACTTTTATACTATTTGGGAAATTCCAACTTCATTTCAAATTATTCACCAATTGTCAGTTTAGATTTTTAATATTTGCGGTTCTGCTATATCATTTGTTTTCCATAGCATCACGTTTGTTTTTCACACTCTTTGTCTGTTTGTGTATTCATAGTGGAGAAGGTGGCCAACGAAAGCCAGAAGACTCCACGCGATGTGGTGATGATGGAGAACTTCCACCATATCTTCTCAACACTGTCTAGCCTCAAGATCTCTTGTCTGGAGGCAGAGAGAAAGGAAGCCAAGCAGAAGTACACTGAACACCTGCAGTCTTACGTCATCAACTCACTGGGCCAACCGCTGGAGAAACTCAATGTGAGACAAATCTTTATGAAAACCTGGATTGAGCAGTATTCCAGTACATGAAGAATTTAGTAATGAAACTAAAATATGTTTGGGTTATTAATGTAATTTGATTTTTCAGTCTTTGTTTATGTTGTCTTCATCTTTGAGTGTAATAAGTGTCCTGGACCATGGTTAATTGTCTTCCCATCTTGCAGCACTTCTTTGAGGGTGTAGAGGCACGTGTAGCTCAGGGTGTGCGTGAAGAAGAAGTGAGCTACCAGCTGGCCTTCAATAAACAAGAACTGCGTAAGGTTATTAAAGAATACCCTGGCAAAGAGGTGAAAAAGGGCCTGGACAACCTCTACAGGAAGGTGGATAAACACTTGTGTGAGGAGGAGAATCTGTTACAGGTGAAAAACAACAAGAGTCAAATAATAAAATGCCTAAATTGAGTATGGTATCATTTTATAATCTTTTGAGATTCTTGAGAATATCAGTTTGAATGTGAACTTTGTTCTGTTCACTAGGTCGTGTGGCACTCCATGCAGGATGAATTCATTCGGCAATACAAGCACTTTGAGGGCTTGATAAACCGCTGCTACCCGGGGTCTGGGATCACCATGGAGTTCACCATTCAAGACATGCTGGAGTACTTCTCCAGTATCGCTCAGTCCCACTAAAACAGGAAGCTAGTGAGAGAGAGGGAGAGAATGAGTGCTTACATTGTACATATATTACAGTGCAACATTGCTAGTAATGTTGTCTCATTTAAAGGGAACTAACACTGGAACCCTGTTTGTAACTTGAGATTCTGTTGTTACTGATTCCATGAGTTTTGTTGAAAACCAACATTTCTTTATATTACATTAGTTTAGTGAATCGCAAATGACTGAACTTTTTTATCATTATCCTCAACACTAAAAATGTGTGTGGCTGATGTTTCATGCACTTGAACGCTGATGAGTGTCAAAACATTATGTAAAGAAAATCACTAAATAAACGGCCTGGAGTCATATGTAAGGAAATAAAGCATACTTTTGAAAGTTAATTTTCTTTATTTCACGTTATTTCTTCTTGTAATTAATTGTTGATTCTAAAGCAGATAGTTGTCCATTCACACCAAGAACGTTAAAGAGATAGTTCACCCAAAAATGAAAATTTGATGTTTATCTGCTTACCCCCAGGGCAACTCCAACCATTGCGGTCTGCCAGTCATATAATGCATGGCAATGGGAACTCCATCTATAAGAGTCAAAAAAACATGCACAGACAAATCCAAATTGATGTCCTAAGACATGAAACGATAACCGAACAGTATTTATATCATTTTTTTTACCTCTAATACACCACTAATGCACTCTGATGCCGGAAGTGATCGCTTGCACTCATTGACATATACACGCGAGAGATCACTTCCGTCATCAGAGTGCATTCAGACCTCACCAACCGGATGCTGAAGGCAGCACATAGTGGTGTATTAGAGGTAAAAAATTATATAAATACTGTTCAGTTTCTCGCACAAACCGATCGTTTCGTGTCTTAGGACATCAATGTGTCATCACGAGCCGCAGGGTTTAATTTGGATTTGTCTGTGCATGTTTTTTTTTTACTCTTATAGATGGAGTTCCCATTGACAATGCATTATACGACTGACAGACCGCAATGGTTGGAGTTAAAATTCATCATTTGTGTTCTACTGAAGAAACAAAGTCACCTACATCTTGGATGCCTTGGGGGTAAGCAGATAAACATCAAATTTTCATTTTTGGGTGAACTATCCCTTTAACTATAACGATAACGATATTAGCGTCCAGACCAAAAGACCATACTAATGTTTCTATTGTTCATCTGTTGAAAAAAAAAAAATCGCCCTGAAAGTGAATGTTGTTCTTCTGTGTTGTTATCGTCATAGTTGTGGTGTGGACTTTCCGATTACACAGAGGATGAAAATGGCAACAATAAATATAAAGTTTTAATAATAGTTCTGATTCTATTATAATAGGGAAGTCCACACTATAATGATAATGACAGAGAAGAATGACATCACTGGAACCATTTCAGAACTTTTTTTTTTTTTTCAGCTTATGAACGATAGTTTACAGCCAATCAGAATCCACCTGACTAGTACGTGCTTGAGCATTTAGTCACCATGAAATCAAAATTGACAATTCTTATTTTTTATGGAATATTGCAGTATTTATAATGATTTATCCACACATCATTCTTTTTTTTTTAAATGTATGTGCCCTAGTAACATTTAATCAAAATAACTTCCCCTTCCTGTTGCAAGGACATCTCTTCTCTGATGACGTGTTTACTGGTGCCAGGGCAGGACTCGCTTGCATCAATAACGACAATGATCCAATCAATTCCCGAAGGACAAAATCAAGTCCTGCCCTTGTTCAAGAAGCCGTTTCACTGGGATATACGTCACAATAGTGAAGAAAAAACGACTACAACATCCATTTTAAGCGGTAAACGCAACTGCAGTGTGTACTTAAAATAAACAATGTTCGTTGATGTGGACACTAATGTAGTTTTTGTTATGATTTTTTTTTTTTTTACAGAATGTTGTTTATTATAAATAAGTTATACATGCACATCATTAGGCTATTTTTTATTTTATTTTATTTAAATTCACGTGCACTCCTAATCTTTAATCAAAAACTTCCTTGGTGTGATTGGATTGGTGAGTTTTTTTTAAGGTCCTGAGATGATTGGTTAGCGTTCCACACGCAAAACGCCACAGTTTTTGTTGCATAGCAACGTTAAGCGGAAGAATTTACCTAATAAAACGTTTAAATAAAAATTCCCTAATATTTTTAATATATAGTAACCGTTTATGTAAGCAATAATCTGTAAATAGTCACGTCTAAAGAAAGTTTTTAGAACGTTTCTACATTCACAATGCAGCGCACTTCTTACAGCGTTTTTTTTTTCTTTTCTTTTAAACGGTGTTTCACTTAAATATGTAACTTTACAGCAGCTGAGGAGCTACTTTTCTGCGCTTTTTGTAGTTAACAAAGCAGTTAACAACGGAGATGTTGGAACTAGTCACCACTGTGATGAAATTTTAAGCGCCTCCGGCTCCACTAGTGGGAAGTTATGACTAGTTTCCCCCCGAAATCAGCCTCCCCACCCCCATAACGCAATACTCCATTTCCCATCATGCTCTCTCTTGAAAAGCTTTTTTTTCTTCTTCTTCTCAGCGCTATCTGAAATCAGATGTTGTTTGGCTGCTTCACTGAAGCGATGGATGTTAATCTTTCGGTATTCTGAGTCACTGAGCCTCGATAACCGGACTCTTTTATGCATGTGATTCACTATGCCGCCTCGCAAGAAGGAGTACGGGATTAAACGAGCGAGCGGATCCCTGGTCCACTTCAGACCGCCCGTGAGTGCGACCACCGCGCGCCGACACTCCGCCGTCGTTCCTTCGGTGCTGACGTTCGCCGTGATCGTGGCATCCGGAGGCCTGTTGCTAATGATAGAGAAGGGAATGCTGAACAGCGTGCAGACTCCGCCGCCACGAGCCAACGGGAAGAAAGTGGAGTACCGAATGAGGAATAGCGACGCAGCTGTGGACGTGGAGTCTCAGGTAACTTAATGTAGACGAACAGAGACTCAAGTTTGTTAGATTGTGAATAAACAGTGACGTATTTTGTGAAATGCATAAATATTTTTGTACGTTTGCATGTAGTAATCATACTTTCTTTGAGTTTCGCGAGTCTGGATATTAAGGAATTTCAACGATAACTCGGGCTGCGTCTCAAAACCTAACGAGCTGCCTACCTAGACATTGGGGGATGGCGGTTTTGAGACAGCTTAGCTATATATACACAGTCAAGATACTTTATAAAAAGTTTGTTGTTTCATTTGAAACGATAGATACACTTTTAAAAATGACAAGTATGATACAAATGGACTAAAGTTAGTTTTTCTGTTAAAATCCCAAATGAATCCTAAAGTGTTGAAGTGGTCTTTATCTGCTAGTGCACTACTATTGAGTAATTGGACAGAAAAGAGTGCAATTCATGGGAAATAAAAACATTCAAGACACTAGTCTAGCCAATGTGTAATCCTCTCAAGCCATTTGGATTGTCAAAATCTTTTCCTCTGGCATTATAGCAGTTTCTTCCTGTACTGTAACTCCTGGACAGTTGAGTAAAAGTAGTGATTTTAAGGCGTAAAATCCGGTTAATGCTATTTATATCCTATTAATCCTATTATTCTGTCCTATTATTACTCATCTGGAGGATAAGATGGATTTGGTTAAGCTTAGCATGTGGAAAACATTGATGGAACAGAGAAACTCCATATTTCACTCCAGAAAATATTAAACAGCTGCTTACCTTCAAGCCAAGATATGAAATAGAAACTTGGGGCCAATTCTTTGAAGTTAAGATTCCTGCTGTGCTCTTGACAGAAGAGTACAATCACATGACATTTCAGCTACCTCCTCTGTTCTCGCTCAAGCGCTGATATGAAACCTAGACTTTTAGATTGTGTAATGCTGATTAGAGTAACCAGAGGATATTGTAAAATTGTTATACATATTGTATTCAATACTTATAATAATTTTAATGTTGTTGCTTTTTTTTTTTTTTTTCAAAATGGCAACTGAACACTTTAAGTGTCATTCGTATATTTTGCAACATTTTTAATGTTTTCTTGTTGTGCTTGTATCCTAAAAATTATTAATGAATAAGCCTGATGTTTGGCCATCCAGAATGTCAAGAGTAAATGTAATTTTGTTCAATAACATGTTGGTATACACAACATCACAGAACAACTTAAGTAATTAGAGAGCACAGACTATTTTATTAATAATTACATGATTCTCAGAAAATATTGCTTTCTGATCGGTCAGTCGCGGCATTCGGTGGTCAGGTATTTCTTAAAAGAGTGCAACAGTCAGTGCCCGACCAGTTTTTTTAGTGGCCTTGGTTCCAAAATTTTTTCCCATTTAGTGATTTTAAATATTATCTTTATTAAAAGAGTTATAAGCAATTAACCAAACCAACCAACTACAAGTTAAATCACAATACAAACTTTGATTTGAAGGAAAAAAGTATTTGAAAGTCGGATAAAAAGATAAAGGTACAAAACTGTACTTAAAGGGTTAGTTCACCCAAAAATGAAAATTCTGTCATTAATTACTCACCCTCGTGCCGTTTTACACCCGTAAGACCTTCGTTGATCTTCGGAACACAAATTAAGATATTTTTGATTAAATCCGATGGCTCCGTGAGGCCTACATAGGGAGCAATGACATTTCCTCTCTCAAGATCCATTAATGTACTAAAAACATATTTAAATCAGTTCATGTGAGTACAGTGGTTCAATATTAATATTATAAAGCGACGAGAATATTTTTGGTGCGCCAAAAAACAAAACAAAATAACGACTTATTTAGTGATGGCCGATTTCAAAACACTGCTTCAGGAAGATTCGGAGCGTTATGAATCAGCGTGTCGAATCATGATTCGGATCGCGTGTCAAACCGCAAAACTGCTGAAATCACGTGACTTTGGCGCTCCGAACTGCGGATTCGACACGACATTATGCTCCGAAGCTTCCAGACGCAGTGTTTTGAAATCGGCCATCACTAAATAATTCGTTATTTTTTTTTTTTTTTTTTTTTTGGCGCACCAAAAATATTCTCGTCACTTTATAATATTAATATTGAACCACTGTACTCACATGAACTGATTTATATGTTTTTAGTACCTTTATGGATCTTGAGAGAGGAAATGTCATTGGTCCCTATGTAGGCCTCACGGAGCCATCGGATCTAAACAAAAATATCTCAATTTGCGTTCCGAAGATTAACGAAGGTCTTACGGGTCTGGAACGCCATGAGCTTGAGTAATAAATGACAGAATTTTCATTTTTGGGTGAACTAACCCTTTAAAATCAAAATGGACCATTCTTTTTTTTTTACATAATGTTGTAGTGCACGTCGTTATTTTATTTTTTTTAATTCATATACCCTCGTAATCTTTAATCAAAAACTCCCCCTCGAAACAGCTTTTGTTCTTTTTATGACGTGTGTCTCGGCGGAGGGTGGGACTAAATATCCTCCACAGCCAACTACAAACTGGCATTCTGATCTGTCTTCATTTAGTTAGCAACGCCCAACTTCTATGATCCAAATAAATCCCAGAAGGACGAAATCAAATCCCGCCCTTTTTCTCATTCTAGAAGCCAGCCGTTTCACTCGGATATATGTCGCTATAGGGAAGAAAAGATAATGCAACTTCCGTTTCGTGACGACTTTAACGGCTTCAGTAAGGGAAAGAACTACAATCCAATGAAGCATTGTGAATGACAATCCAATTAAAAACTATAGAGAAATATAAAACTAAATCAGCATTTAAAGATGTTGATTATGTGTATAGAAACAATATATTTAAGTTTTTTGCAAAATGTGCACAAATATACAAATATTTAACCGTCCCACGGTCTCGATTGAGGCGTAGTGGAGACCGCGCTTTTTCTGTTACGGCTCCTGCACTCTGGAATGTGCTTCCATTATCTGTAAAATCCTCGTCTAGCATGGACATTTTTAAAAAGAACTTGAAGACCTACTTATTTTATCAAGCTTTCAGAGTTTGATTAGGTCAACTGTGAGTGACTGATGGCATGATTTTCTTGGTGTTATGTTTGGTTGTTATTTTATGTTTGTATTAATTTTATAATTATCTACTATTTATGGACAGCACTTTGGTCCATTTTTATGGTTTTGCAAGTGTTTTACAAATAAAAATTGAGTTGAGTTGAGTATTTAAGTAGATTGACTAGATAATGTCAGTTGCAGTGATTCATGGGAGTTGTTAATTTCTTTTGGCACGATTTGTTGAATTTCGAGCTAGGTAAGTCAGGCTCTGAGTCAAATAACGTTACTATACTTGCATGAAACAAGTTTAAACTAGGGATGGACATTTTAAAAAAAATATTGTATTCGAATATTTAGGCTCATAAAAACAAATTTTGATTATTTGTTTATTTAAATTAAGTTTAATGAGAAAGACACTATTTTTTAATAATGAATGCCCGGTTTCACAGGCAAAGCTTAAACTAATCCCATACTAAAATGCATGTTTGAACTGTTTTAACTGAAAGCATCTTGCACTGGCATATCTTAGAATATGTCAGTGCTATTGTTTAGTCTCAAGATGCACACCAGTAATGTTTTTTTTCTAAGGCATGTTTATAAAATCTACTTAAAGGGATAGTTCACCTCAAAATGAAAATTACCTTTTTCTTTACAAAGTGACATCGCCAACTACTGGCCTGGCATGCGTAATACAGCATTTTTAGTCGTTTTCGCGGATCCATGTGAACGGGGATCGTTTTGACAATGGTGTCATCTGTATGTGGGTTAGGGTTAAAGGGTTAAAGGGTTAGTTCACCCAAAAATGAAAAATAATGTCATTATTTTACAATAATGTTATTACTCACCCTCATGTCTTTCCAAACCTGTAAGGCCTTTGTTCATCTTCGGAACACAAATTAAGATATTTTTGTTGAAATCTGATGGCTCAATGAGGCCTCCATAGCCAGCAATGACATTTCCTCTCTCAAGATCCATTAATGTACTAAAAACATATTTAAATCAGTTCATGTGAGTACAGTGGTTCAATATTAATATTATAAAGCGACGAGAATATTTTTGGTGAGCCAAAAAAACCCAAAATAACGACTTATATAGTGATGGCCGATTTCAAAACACTGCTTCAGGAAGATTCGGAGCGTTATGAATCAGCTTGTCGAATCATGATTCGGATCGCATGTCAAACTGCTGAAATCACATGACTTTGGCGCTCCGAACCGCTGATTCGACACGCTGATTCATAATGCTTTTTGATGGCTATGGAGGCCTCACTGAGCCATCGGATTTCAACAAAAATATCTTAATTTGTGTTCCGAAGATGAAGGTCTTACGGGTGTGGAACGGCATGAGGGTGAGTAATAAATGACAGAATTTTCATTTTTGGGTGAACTAACCCTTTAAAATGCGAAGGAAAAAACATTTCCGATTTTAGTACATTGTTGTTTCCTTATATATAACTGTGAGTTTTAGTTTGCATGCTTAGGATTTATCATGGATTTACTGCATTTACGGCCAGCAAAGGAACATAGTATTAGTATTTTTATTTTTTGAATAATTATTACAGATCGAATATTAGACTATTCACTATTCATTAGACTATTAGACACACCCCTAGTTTAAACTAAATGAATGTGTGAGTTTTTATATATTTATTTTGTGCTAAAGTTATATATGCCTCTTTCCCCCAGATTGTACAGGAGATCCGTAATCGCACCATAAGATCGATGTGTGGTCAGAAGAACAGTCCTCACAGCGTGTGGTCTCTCAGTCCACTGCAGAGGAAGACTCTCCTCCAGCACATACTGGTGAATGATGAGCATCGCTTCCTGTACTGCTACGTCCCCAAAGTGGCCTGTTCCAACTGGAAACGAGTGTTGAAAGTAATGAGTGGTGCTCTAGCCAACGTGGACGTCAAAGTGAAGATGGACCATCGTGCTGATTTGCACTTCCTGTCTGACTTTTCGCCAGAAGAGATTCGTCATCGACTACGGCATTATTTTAAATTCATGTTTGTGCGGGAACCGATGGCCCGCTTGCTTTCTGCCTATCGGAACAAGTTTGGCGAAATTGAGGCATATCAGCGTAAATATGGTGCAGAGATTATACGGCGCTATAGAAAAGGCTACGCGAAGGATAAAAAAATAGCAGGAAATGACGTGACGTTCACAGAGTTTGTGCGTTATTTACTTGACGAAGACCCAGAGCGGATGAATGAACACTGGATGCCCATCTATAACCTGTGCCAACCCTGTGCCATAGAATATGACTTTATTGGCTCATATGAAAGCCTGGAGAGCGATGCGGCTTATGTTCTGGAACGTGTCGGAGCACCGCAACACATACGTTTTCCTGAGCGACAGACATGGTACAAACCCGTTACCAAGGAAACACTACATTATTACCTTTGTACTGTGCCACAGAAGTTTCTCAAAGAGCTTCTGCCCAAGTATATTTTGGACTTTTCTCTGTTTGGCTATCCTTTACCAAACACAACCACTGAATATTGTAGGCATTAACAAAGACATTGGGTTTACCTGGTTTGTAAAACTGTCTATAATCTTTCGTTATGTTAATATTTGAATACTTTTTTACAGTATTACCTGTACAGAATTGAAAATATATTTGAATAAAACCCTCAGTACAGAGTTTTTGAGAGCTATTTAAGTTCAAACCACTATTTAAAACTGTAAAAGCTCAATCAGCTATTTTTATAAATGAGATGCAGTAATATGTTCATATGAACGGGCATAAAATGAAAAACATTGTGCTGTGCGCAAGACTATCATGAGTTTTATATCAGTAAGCAGAGGCTTCCGCCATTCTCATTTGTCAATACAATATTAAAATTTTCATTGTTTTCCTTTCTAAATTTTGCTTTAATTACATAGATAATCATTGTTAATTCTGCTGTTACATGTATTGTAAGACGTTTTCTTTGTTGATGTGCTTAATCCTTTTACAAAAATGAAATGTGATGCTCAAATCGAGAAAATCATTTACAAAATAACTTTTGACACCATTCCTGTTTGTATGTAATGAATTGTGTTGCGAGTGAAGTGTTTTTATACGTCCAACAAATATTTCTGACCACAAACTTGAACGCTTCTCATCTGACACTTCCTCTGAAAAGATGTGGTTCTGAGTTGAATCCCTTAAGAGATTATAAAGAATGCAGTTTCACATCCAAAAGCAGAAGTACTGTGCAATGAGGAAATAAAAAATCTTTGAAACCTACAGGCTGGAATTCATCTGGTATTTTTTTCCTTGGACGTAGCATAATATTTATTCCATGTAAACATGGTTAGACTGATGTATTCAACTATCTGTTAGTGTCTCATGCATGACGCCATTCTAAAAACACAGTGCTAAAAAGTGGTTCAACCTTAATGTTTTGAAGCGATGAGAATACTTTTCGTGCACCAAAAAAACAAAATAACGGCTTTTCAACAATATCTAGTGATGGGCGATTTCAAAACACTGCTTCGCAGCTTTACAAATCTTTTGTTTTGAATCAGTGGTTCGGATCGTGTAAATGAAGCCTCGTTTACTGAAATCACATGACTTTGGCGCCCACGAACCACTGATTCAAAACAAAAGATTTGTAAAGCTGCGACGCAGTGTTTTGAAATCGCCCATCACTAGATATTGTTGAAAAGTCGTTATTTTGTTTTTTTGGCGCACAGAAAAATTAAGGTTGAACCACTGTAGTCACATGAACTGTTTTAAATATAACTTTAGTATCTTTAAAGATCTTGAGAGGTTCAGTGACATGCAGGAAATGCAGGCCTCACTGAGCCATCGGATTTCATCAAAAATATCTTAATTTGTGTTCCGAAGATGAACGAAGGACTTACGGGTGTAGAATGACATGAGGGTGAGTAATAAATGACAATTTTCATTTTTTGGTGATCTAACGTTAACTTTTTAATGATATACTGGTTGAGTTATTCCATTTAAAGGCGCAATAGGTGATTCTCTGCAGAAACATTTTCTGTTATGCTAGTTCAGCGGTTCCCAAACTTTTTTTCCTGCGCACCCCCTTCTATGTCCCAACCGGGTAGGCGCACCCCAATCCCCACTTCAAAAAAAAAACGCAACAAAGCTTTGTTTTATCGCCATATAAAGACTCATGTTTAATCATGCGCAAATAACCAGAACACGCATGACAATAACAACATCAACAAAGTTTCAATATAATGCAACAAAGCTACGCACAAGCTTCCACTTTTAAGAGGACGAGTGACAGACAGGCTCAGTAACAGAAAGCACGGTTATTTTCAGCCACGTAAAAGAAACATTGCAGCAATAGGCTAGGCCTATTAAATGACCGTGGAGCTAGCATCATCATCATCATAACACAACGGTTATGGAAATTAGAACGACAGTACATTGAATTAAATTGCAATGAAGTTACAAACGATCCACAACATTAAAGAGAATAAGCTCCGAAATAGATAAGACGTCCCACTTGACAGTTTCCCTGATTTCAGCCAGTTAAGCATATTTATAATATATATATATATATATATATATATATATATATATATGGAATGAATGAAACGAGTTGGCACGCATATAGCCTAGCCTGCAGTGCATAAACGAAGAGCAATGCGTAGAAGAAGACAGCAGCTGACATCCGATTACAAAGGAAATGTTTACTGTTCATGTTTTTTTTTATTGTGTGGAAAAATCCCACTTAAAAAAACAAACCGCCATTACATTTTTCCTCTCGCGCACCCCCTGGTGGCAGCTCGCGTACCCCTGGGGGTGCGCGTACCACACTTTGGGAATCCCTGTGCTAGTTGAAAGTCTCATAGCCTGATAGCAATCACTATGTTAAGCAGTCTAAATGTATTTTTTTTTTTTTTTTTTTACAAATATATATCGTCTGCAGAAGGCGTAGGACGATAAAATGTTCGTTCAAACATTGCATTCGGTCCGAATAAAATGATAGCATGTGTTCCCTGTCAGTCAACGTGTGTTTGCACACCTACACTGCGTAGTACGCAGACATCATACATCCTCACCGCGTTCACGTACGCTGCGCAGACAGAGCGAGAATGGAAGGCAAACAGCAACAACCTAACTTTAGTCGCACTGTTACTCACTGTACTGTAAATGTTTCTCACTGGTGAATGACATATGATGTAATCCAATAACTTGTCTCTAGGCGTGGCTTTAAACGGCGATTTACAGGGAAGGTGGGATAGTATGCTTTCAGTGCTAGCAGGCTAAACTTAACGTTTCCAAGATCACCTATTTGCACCTTTAAGGCAGGGATTTGTTTTATTGTTAGCCATAAAAAAAAAAGTTTGATCATTTAACATAATAGGACACTTCTTTTCAACAAATCCTATGATTTGAGGTATCATTCATGTCTGTAGTAAATGGTGCAGCAGAATGAGTTACATACTAAAGTGTAATACTTGATGAGCAATAGCCTGGCTTAGCAAGAACCACTACTTAAATAGCAAATTAAGATGAAACATGAAAAACAACAAAAAAAACCCTGTTCAGCACATTTATCTTGTTACTTTTAAGTTTACAGGGTTTACGTGCTGTTAACATCAAATAAAAGCTAAAAGAAAAAAATACAGTTTAGGAAGCCATGTTGAATAACTGTACTTCAGTTTTTCTCTTATTATATAAAGAATTAAGAACAGTGATTGATTTATCATCAAACCAAGTTTTTAAATTAATTAAAAATAATTACATGAAAGTACATAGAGCCCAGGATGAATACCAGACAATGACAGATATTAAAAACTGCATGTTTATTCATTTATTAAGTTAATCAGTCAACATAAATTATACATACATAAACATAAAACACAGGTTGGAGTGGTAGTGTGACATTAACATAGCCCTGAGTAACATGGAAATATCAACTTTCTGAAGACCTCTTTGGTCACTTTTATTTCTCCTCTCACTTCAGGCATGTTTTAGAACAGTTTTAATATTTATTTTCACTTGTTAGAAAAGGTCTACCATGTAAATACATGACGTGCTACAAGCTGCCTCGTTTTCAATTACAAAGTCCAAAACTATTAAGAACAATAATGACAATACAACTACTGCAATACAAATTCTTTCATGTTATTACAAAATGTATGATTTTAACATCAACACTGCTCTACATATTGGCTTTGGTGGCATAATTTTACCTTTGACCTTAAATAAATATACAAGTATTTCCCTTTTAGAAGCCCAAGAAAATATCTTCTGGACTGATCTCAGAGACATTTCTGGCCCAACACAAAGTTTCTTCAGAACTGATTAAACAAGAATCTTCCACAAGACATCCGTGTTTTGTGTCTGCGCAAACGTGACAGGCTGCGATGAATCATTTCCTTTTTCGCTACTCCTTAAAGCTTACACTTCTGAAAAACATGAAGTTAAATGGGTTACTTTAAATCATATAAGAACGGTTATGAACATCACACAAGAAATAATATCTGCTGCAGTTTCACAAGCAGGTTTCAGGTAATTCTCACTTTTCTGGTGTCTTGTCTACGGTGCGCTCTGGTGTGCGGAGGATGGAGCGCTCAGGAGAAGTAGGCCGGGGACTGAGAGAGGTACTGAGAGGGGAAGAGCTTCGCAGTGAAGAGAAAGATAAGCCCTGTCTGCGCATTTCCTGCACAGCTCTCTCCCTACCACAGAAAAACAATCAACATTTCACAAACCAACATACCAAGATCATAGCAGGCACATACAAGAAATGTTATGTAAATTATTCCAAATGGTTCGATGATGGTTAGGAAGCTCAGTAGTATTTTGTCTCACCGTTCAAAGCGCTCAGTGGTTAGCTGTCTCTTTAGGACATCCATTTCTGTCTGTAGCTGAGACACTTTTCCACGCAGCTGAGAAACCTCTCTAGCATGACCAGCCCTATGAATACACAAACATTTTGAGATGTTGAAACAAAAGGCAAATACATTTTTATTAGTAGTATTGCTTTTTAACTGTGCTAGATTGCAGTAAAACATCCTCATTTGATTGATGTGTTTGTTCTACATGCTGCTATCGCCATGGCAACTGCACACTTGCACTAGAAAACATTATTGAGAAACTGTTTGTTTGGAGGAAAGCAACATTCAATGGACTCTTTATGCAGCCTTAAAGAGGACAGTACTCGGTGCATGCCAAAGACAAATGCTTTACACAGTTCCCTGTATAACAGACTCTTACAGGAAACAATAAATAATGCGATTACACATAAAACATTGGCAGAATTACTCTACACATTGTATAATCAATATACACAGACACATATATAGCCCCCTGATGTTTTAGAGCGCTGTCAGTTAAAAAAAAAACATGTAGTTTGCTCCCCTCTAAATGACCGGGTGGGGCTTGTTTGCCTCCATCTGTTCTGTTTCCCAATGATCCCTCTTTCCTTTCTCTGGACAACTTGTGTACAGAAGCTCTGTGGCCTTCTCTATTTTTCAAATGCATTTTGCACTACTGTAATGTACATCACTGACCGAGGGTCTCCACGCATTATCGATAATGAAATTCGTCAATTACTTTTTATATTATATTGATTAGTTGTTGTAGCCCTACAGATCAATGTGTGGAGCATCTGCCTAATCCTTCCTATTTGTAAAGGATTTCATTACATTTGGTCCTCTTTAAAACGCAGAATTTGAATAAAGTAATCAAATGTAAAACAACACTGCATAGTCTTCACTGTATAAATTAAATATAGATGAATCTTTATTAAAGTTACAAAAGTCATTCAGTCAAGAGCAGTGAATGATTTCTTTGTCTTTTTCTGTTTGATTAACATTAAAAACACAGAAGCAGGTTTATTAAACTGCTGTCCCTTTAAAGAGTTAGTTCACCCAAAAATGAATACTCAGTCATTTATTACTCACCCTCATGTCGTTCCACATCCGTAAGGCCTTCATTCATCTTCAGAACACAAATTAAGATATTTTTGATAAAATCCGATGGCTCAGTGAGGCCTACATAGGGAGCAAGATCATTTCTTTTTCAATGCCCAGAAAGCTACTAAAGACGTATTTAAAACAGTTCATGTGACTACAGTGGTTCAACGTTAATAGTATAAAGTGACGAGAATGCTTTTTGTGTGCCAAAAAAACCAAAATAACGACTTTATTCAACATTATCTAGTGAAGGGCGATTTCAAAACACTGCTTCATGAAGCTTCAAAGCTTTACGAATCTTTTGTTTCGAATCAGTGGTTCGGAGCGCCAAAATCACGTGATTTCAGTAAACGAGGCTTCGTTACGTCATAAGTGTTTAGAAATTTCAATGGTTCACGTGACTTTGGCAGTTTGATACGCGCTCCGAACCACTGATTCAAAACAAAAGATTCATAAAGCTTCGAAGCTTCATGAAGAAGTATTTTGAAATCGCCCATCACTAGATATTGTTGAATAAAGTCGCTATTTTGTTTTTTTTGGCACACAAAAAGTATTCTCATCACTTTATAATATTAAGGTTGAACTACTGTAGTCACATGAACTGTTTTAAATATGTCTTTAGTAGCTTTCTGGGCATTGAAAAAAGAAATGATCTTGCTGGCAATGCAGGCCTTACTGAGCCATCGGATTTTATCAAAAATATCTTAATTTGTGTTCTAATTACTCACCCTCATGTCGTTCCACACCTTTAATGACATAATTTTCATTTTTGGGTGAATTAACCCTTTAAAACTGAATGCACTGATCCAATATACTGTTACACATGAGTTTTATTTCTCAACAGACATTACCAACTGTTTACTAGGATATTTGCCAAGACGGGTGTTTTTACATAATTTTAGAGTGAATTCGTCAGTTCAAGTGCAAGAGGACATGAAAGAGAAATCAATTCAGCATCAAGCGCTGTCTGAGACGCGGCTTTCTGGGTGTGCGCTTCGGATGTTTGTGCACAGTAAACTTTTTGACCTGTAAACGTCCTGTAATAATGTACCATTCGTTATACATAAATCAATTAACTGGTCAAGTTTTTACTTACAAATACGATTTAATTTTAATTCAAATGACTGAGTGAACGATCAGCAATCAAGAGCATGCAACAGAAGTGCACGTTCTCTTTCTCTTTACCGTCAATTAATGTTAGTAATATGTGCCCCATTTTACCTTCTTTGCTACTGACATATCCGACCAAACAACAAACTTTCCGGCGACGTATGTGAAAACAGGATGCGATCGACAAGCTTGCGCATCTGTGCCACTGCACGCTCAATCCACTCTGCGTGTTTCACTTGTTAGCTCATGCACAGCAGCTAGATAAGCGTAAATGTTTAATTTGTTTAACATTCTATTAATTCAATACATTTAATTCATAGACATCCTTCTCTGATATATCTATTCTGCTCTGTTTGATCTATTGTCTGTGTTTCTTTGTCACAAGCACTGTTCTGTACACACCGTATGGTATCGGTGCATCCCTAATTATTATTCTACATACACCACCATTCAAAAGTTTGGCGTCACTAAATTTTTTTTTTTTTTAAATAAACTATTAGTTTTATTCAGGACGGATGCATTAAATTAACCTATAGTTACAGTAAAGACATTTATAATGTTACAAAAGATTTCTATTTCATATAAATGCTGTTCTTTCAAACTTTCTATTTATCAAACAAACTTAAATGAATCATTGTTTCCACAAAAATATTAAGCAGCACATGTTAACATTAATAATAAATAATACATTTCTTGAGCATTAGATCAGCATATTACAATGATTTCTGAAGGATCATGTGACACTGAAGACTGGAGTAATGATGCTGACAATTCAGCTTTGCATCATTACATTTTAAAATGTATTAAAATAGGAAATAATTATTTAAAATTTCTCACAATATTACTGCTTTTATCATATTTTTGATCAAATAAATTCAGCTTTGAAGAGCATAAGAGACTTCTTTCAAAATCATTTAAAAAAATCTTACCAACTAACTTTTTAACAGTAGAGTAATAGTAACAAAAATCATAAATGGCACTTTTGTTCATTGTTTTTCCACTTACGTTTTGCTGTCAGCGAGAGCGAGGCGGTCCTTCAACACTTTGAGCTCAGATTCTTTCTCGCTGGCATTCAGGTGCGTCTGAAACTCCTTCTGTCGATTGGTAGAGAGCAGAGTCTCAAGATTGCGTACCGTCCGACGCTCACTGTCCAGCTGCTTTTTCAGAAGCTCTGTCTCAGAGCGCACATCCTCCAGTTCACCCGTCACCTGAGGTTAGTGTTAAAAACTTAGTGTTAGTTAGTCGTACATTCGCTTACTTTCAAACCCTTTCTAAAGATGTAGTTGACATGGGCGAATGGTGTGTGTGTGTGTGTAAGTCTTACTCTCTCCAGCTCCATGCTCTTAGCCGTCAGCTGGCGAACGGTGAGCTCTTTGCTGGAGTCGAGCTTAACGCACAGTTCTCTGACAGAGGCCAGATCTGCCAATACTGAGGCTTTCTCGGCTCGAGCCGCCTGGACCTCCTCTTCCAAACGAGACATTGCCCTTGCCAGCGATGACACCTGAGCTTCATATGCTTGCAGAGCATTCAAGTGCTGAGAGAAAACACAGGTTATGAGGCAATGGAAAACATTTAGGGTATGTTTACATGACAATGATGTGCTAAAAACGGAAAAGTTTTTCCTTTTTTCATGTACAGGCAACAACGTTGCTAAAATGATCCCCATTCACATGAAACCGAGAAAACAACTAAAAACACTGTATTTTGCATGCCACGGCAATAGTTGACAATGTCATTTTGTAAAGAAAAATTACGCACCTATAGAATGAACGCGTAATACGCATGCGCATGACGTCAATGTTTACACAAATATGCATTTTTGTAGTTTACACTGAGAAAATAAATGTATCATTTTCAAAAACTTGCAGTTTGAAACCAGTTTTCAAAAGTTTGCATTTTCAGGCCCCCAAAACAGCATTGCCGTGTAATGAACAGTAGGGATGGGTGATATGGACTTAAAAATATATCACAATATTTTCTGGTATTTATTGCAATAGCGATAACAATATCAATGACAATATAAATATTACCATTCTCCACTGTTTTTTGGCTACAGAGGATAGCTGCATGCAGTCTTACAAGTTTCATAAACAAACTTTGATCTAAAGTAAAGCGTATCTATCATCAAATAGGCTCCTGTAATAGACAAATTACATAAAAGAATAAAAAAAACCCCAGTAAAAATCAAAACTCCAGCCTTGTAGAAATGGAAAAGTTGCATAATATACTTTTCTTCTGTAAAAGTGCAGATAAAGTTCAAATAGTGCAACTGTGCTGAAAAACATCACACAATAATAATTACACACAATAATTCAAATCAATTACATTACCACCCACTACGGGACAAACCGGTGTTATGTTCTCAATGGCTGAATAATTCCAAATGAACATTATTTTTACAGGAAAATACAAAAAATAATATCATTTACATGTAGCACGTCAGTTCTGTGTGCAAAGTCAAAGTCTCTTGCTCTGTCTTTGATTGTGTGAGAAACACTGAGTGCTCTCAACAAAGCGACAATGAGTTGGGCACCTTACACTAGTGTTTACTGTGCATCAAATACACTGTGCATTCATTGAGGTGAACTGAAATAGTCTGCTTTACAGATCGCGAAACTCTCAAGCACTCAGTCAGAGTGTTCGGTGAGTGAACATATATCTGTGTGTACCAGTTCCAGACTGTAGAGGTAGCTCCTCGTTTAGCGATAAACTCCTCCTTAGCTTCATGTCCGCCTTCCACCATAGTTGTTTTCGCTCTGCACATGAGCTGCGAATGGGTCCACACAGAAATACGTCATCAACTAGGCTTTATCGTTATTATTGCAGGAAGACTAATTCTTATCGTGGGGAGAATTTTTTCAGGTTTATCGCAAACGATAAGATATCGCCCATTGCCAATGAACAGCCAAAACACATAAGAAGTTTTCCATTTTTAGTTGATATCGGTGTCAGGTAAACAGCCCCTTAGCGTGCTCCTCATGTCACTCGTACCTCCTGTATCTCTCTGTCCTGCAGTGAGACTCTTTCTCTGAGGTGCCTGCGCTCCGTGTCGGATGAAAGCAGCTCCAATCTAATGGAGTTGTTTAGCCCTTCGGCCTGCTGCAGCTTCAGCTCTCTATCCTCTGACTCAGTGTGGATGTTTCGGAAACGCTCCAGCATGTCCCTGTTCTCCTGTTCCTATACACAACATGGATAAACCAGCATCAGTGCAAAAACAAGTAGTTGCTAAATGACTACATGTGCATTTGATATGCAATGAAAATTCAATTAAATTTAATTCTGCATTTAACTGAACTTTTTTTCCAATTAGTATTTTTAGTAATATTAATTTTTCCATGAAAATAAGTTTGGGACCAAACAATAATTGATGGCCACAGTGACCACCTGTTAAAGACCCCTAAACAGTTTAATTTAACTATTTATTGAACAATGGCATCTTTAATCAAATTGCTTTTGCCAATGTTTTAAAAAAGCAATAATTCACTTAATTCTGTGTGCGACAATGATTTTACTGTGGGTAAGGAGGTTTTAAGGAACATATTTTAAGTTTACCTCTGAGAAAATGACTGTAAGTCACCTTTCATGACTTAACATTCTGGTGATTAAATTTTTAATTTTAATATAATAATTTTATATCATAAACCGGCAATATTGACATGATTTCGACGTGTCATTTCAAATTGCTGGAGTGTTTTTCCTCTCCATCTCTCACCTTGGCAGCCATTAGGCTTTCTATCCGCGCCACCTCAGAGATGTATGAATGAACTCTGAGCTTCAGTTCATCCCTCTCATTCAGAGCTTCCTGCATTTCTGCGTGCACAGCCTGGAGAAAGGGACACAAAAATGTGAGCATGTGAAATGTTCACTGGTCACAGATGTCACTTGAACAGGAGTGGGTTCACTTTTCTTATCTGGAAGGGTGGGAAGAAGAAAAACAAAGAAAAAAAATGTGAAGGAAAGGTCTACTGGTGTGTACCTGATTTTCTCTGGTCATGGTGGCCAGATCATCCTGTAACCTGCGGTTCTCTCTCAGCGCGACCTCTCTGTCTCGACTAACGGCTGAGAGTTCCTCTTGTGATCGATCCAGCTGTCTGCGTAGGCTAGCGATTTCCCTCTCTCGACTGCTCAACGCCCCCTTCAGCTGACTAAAATATATGCCATAAAAACACTGAAGAACTTCTATTCCTTTCTAACAAGGCAGAAATATCCCATCATTCTGAGAACATACATTTTAACAACAGAAAACAGACACTTACTCCAAAGAGTTCTCCAAGTCAGTAACTGTTAGCCGGACTTCCAACAGAGTCTTTTCCTGTAGATCAAAACTTACTTTATAAAGCAGTACCACAAAAATTTTCAATAATTTACTGAATGCAACTAGTTATCTTCTCTACAAATATGACCAAACATTCTGTATTGACAACAGCGCTGTAATAAGACGTCCCCTCATACTGTGTGCTGAGTATCAGCAGTACCTTCCTGTGGATCTCTTCCTGTAGCAGCACCACACTCTCAGTCTTCTGGTCCACATCGTCCTGCAGGGCGTCTTTCTCTCGGTCTAGAGATGCTATTGTGTTCTGCAGAGTTGCAACCTCATCCTTCTGAGATGAACCATGTCTACTCAGATCAGCTGCACAATAACACAGCATTTAGAATCTTCTTTTCACATAACAAATTTTACATCTATTAGAGCTGCACGATTAATTGTTAAAAGATCATGATCTCGATTCAAACACCCACGCAATCTTATTCCTAAATGACAACAATTCTTCTATGTCTATTAATCCTTTGACAAGTACGATCACAGCGATTTAAATCGCTGCGATCTAAATCAGCGGTTAGAGAGAGCAGTTATCATGTATAGGTATGAAACAGCTTCATAGTCTTTTCAGTCACACAGTATCATTATTTCTGTTACAAACATTCAAATTATTACAGAAGTACTGGGATAAAAGTTTATAGTTCAGACATAAACACTGATGTCTACAGTAGGGATCAAAATAGAGCAAATCACCTTTTGAAAGTAACTCGGCGCTTCAAATAACGATTGTATAAATTACATCGTTACAGTAGTAGGTGGCAACAAGAGACTGTTAATGGTGCTGTATGTAATTTGTTTGACTGTACTAAAGCATAAAAATATCATAATATGTTCACAGATATTTAGGAATCATGCATCAGTTCACATTCGAAATGTGAGTTTCATGTCGGAATGTTTTTGTTTTGGTCTGTGAGATGCCGCCCACTGCCAGGGATGCCAGTTGGTGGAAAACACAGCTTATAACAGCCATGGACCCAAGCAAATGAACTGGGTCAGAGATCGCAGATTCTACCCAACTTAACAAGTCTGAGCATCCATCTGTCCAGTATGTCCAGAGACATATTAAACATGGATAAATCAACTCATTATTATTATTATTATTTTTTAAATAGTATAAATATTAATTATTGAATTTAAATAAGTATTTAATTTAAACAATGGCATGTTGCCTTCAAGCATTTCCCAGTTATGTAAACATTGCTTTCAACTTCTCAATTATTCAGATAAAGACCCTGTAATCTGTTACACGTTACATGTACTTACTATAGTATTAATAGTAAATTATAATTACAATTCATAATTCATAACAAGCAACTAAACCTAAACCAAACCCATATGAATAGTAGAAGTTATTAATATTGCTCAGTGCTTATTTGTGTAATTACACTGTAACAAGGACACTAATAAAGTACATAATGTGTAACCTAAATTAGCATTGGCTTAGTACTGAAGTAACGGTACTTCTGACACCCCTAATACAGAGATGCATGAGAGAAAACAGGAAAGAAGAGACAGAACAGATAATAATCACATAAAGATGTGCATTTGAGTAAATTAGTGCAACAAAGAGTGCAACACTGCAAGAAAAACACACACCGATTTTCTCTTCTAGTTTGTCGATCTGTTGGTGAGCTGCCTGCAGTTCACTGGTCTTCACAGATAATCTGTGCTGAACATCTGAGAGAGACTGCTCCATCTGCTCCTGCAGAAGCCTAAACACACACACAAACACACAGAGACAAATGTGAAATATCAAGCTGCTTTGGAATTTTGGGTGGCACATATTTAAGCACAAGTACGACAGGTATAAATGTCGGTCTACAGTGATGGTACACAAACACACAGACCTGAGCGCACCGATCTCGACTCTGTGCTGTGTGGCCTCCTCTACATTCTGCACCAGCACTGCTGACTGAGACTTCAGCTCCTTCTCAACAGCAACACGACTCTCCTTCAGCACAGCGACCTGAGTGCGCAGATCAGCCTTCTCTCTCTCTAGCTACACACACAGTAATGCATCATATTATGAGATGCATCATTTAAGGGCACAAAACAGCATTTAAGGGCACAAAAATGGCAGTTGGAATTAGCTCATAACTATCCAGACATGACTAAACACAAAAACACTGGTCATGTTTGTAAAACTATAAACAGTTCAAGCACTATTAGTGTCGTACCATCTCAATAGTGTTCTCCAGGTCAAGAATCCTGATCTCCTCCTGTCCTCGCTCTGTTAGAGCTGAGCTCTGGGCAACCTGTAAAGAGAGAGAGAAATAAAACACTGGCAGCTTTATTTTTGGCAACTTTCCCCTTAACACACAGCTATACCACTCACCCTACAAGTGCAGTACAGTTTAGAAGTGTATTGCTGAATTCTAAACGCACGACTCCAACCACAGAAAACTGCTTGTACATACTTGGGAGCTATTTATGGTCTGCTAAAAAAAAATAAAATAAAATAAACTCATTTGCAAACACACAGACCATACCTTGAGTCTGTCTCTAAGCATGTCTCTCTCAGCAGTAACTCTCTGGAGTTCAGCTTCAGTCTGTTCACTGTCGTCTCTGATCCTGTGCTGGAGTTCAGAGGACTCAAGCTCCCTTTGGACACGTCTCAGTTCCTCCTGAGTCTATATTTAAATCACATGCACAGCTATTCCCAAAGAAAACAGCTAGATGTGTATCTTAACTTAAATGGATACTTCACCAAAAAATAAAATATCTGTTATCATTTACTCATGCTCATCCAGTTCCAAACGTGTTTGACTTTCTTTCTTCAGATGAACACAAACGTAGATTTTTAGAATAATAATCCATCTGTGAGTCCATATAATGCAAGTGGATAGGTTGTGCAAAAGTTGACACTTCAAAAACCACGCAAATAGCACAACAGTAATTCATACGACCCCAGTGGACGAATCAAAGCCTTCTGAAGTGAAACAATAGGTGTGTGTGAGAAAAATACTAATATTGACTAACTTTTTAAATTTTATATTAGCAAATTCCAGCCAGCTTATTCACGGGTTCACGCTTGACATAACATGTCAGCACAATGTGAAGCTCATGCTGATGGTTACCTCAAGCGTGAACTCATGAATGCCAATATGACAGTTGGCTGGAAGCAAGAGACAGTAAATTATGAAATAATTTTTGGCTGGAGTAAATCACAAAGTGATGGTTACATGAAGAAGCTTCTGACATTCTGATTTCAGACAGCAAACAGATGAAAAGCTTTGCAGGGTGCAGGTGGTGTCTCACCTGCTGGTACTGTGAGCTGAGCTGGTCTCTCTCTGCAGTCAGTAGTTTAACTCTGGTCTGGATGTCCTCTATATGTTTCTCAAAGCCCAGGAGCACTGACTGTAGCTCATCCCTCTCCTTCACTACACGAGAGAGCTCTGCATCACCATCTCTCTAGAAATACACAAATAGTCAGTTTCCCAGCAAGGTTTGGCCCAATCATGTGCAATATTGATATTTTGGTAAATAATTTTAATTATTTAAATAACTGTCTTAAATAAAGAGTCAATGATCTGTGAAATGGCCACAAAAAAAACCCCAAAAAATCCTGCCGCCTTGTTGGAAAATCAGTTATGATGTATAAAATAAAAGTAATAAGGAAATAATGTATGCATACAAATTTATAGATGCAGTAAAATACGTTATAAATAATTGTAATTATTTTAATTAGAATTAACTGTAATATATTTAACATTTTCACATTGAATAATATTTTTCATATAGATTTCTTAGTTCCATTTTCATTCACTTTTACATTATTATTATTATTATTTTTTTTTTTTTTTTTTTAATGATCAGCTCATTATTTATTTCAAACCAAAAGTATATTGTTAACTGGAAGGTTTTTTTACATTTCATCTGGTTGTGCAGTTCAGAATTATGCAGGAATTATTAAAACTGTTAAAACCCTGCTTAAACCATGTATCATCATTGTAATTAAGAAGTAACTGTCAGCTCGCACCTTTTCATACCAGCTGCCTCTTCCTCTGGGGCTCCTCCCCCTGCCTGGACTAGGGGTAGAGCTTTTGTCTGTCCTGCCCCTAACCAGACGGTACCTCTCCACCTCCTGTTTGTAATAATTCCTTTCCTCCTCTAAACTTTTCACAAAGGCATCTAGACGGGATGGAGAGTGATCCTTGCCACACATCCCATGCCTTGCACGCATTCGCTCTAATTCTAGAATCATCTCCTTATCTGAAACAAATACAGCACTAAAATTAAACAGGTGAATGACAAACCATATATATCACTTTACCCGCATCTAATACATAAAGATGAGTGTTACATCTCACCAGCCTGTGTCATTGCTTCTATTTTGTCCTGAAGTCTCTTTTTGTCTTCTTCCAGAAAGTTTATCAGTCCCTCCATCTTATCATTCTGTTCTTGAAGATCAAGTAGTTGATCCCTCAAACGGTCTTTTACGTGATCTCCATCTGCCATATCCTGCAACAAATCATTGCAAGCTTTAGACATTTGACTGAGTCTAATGGCCATAACAAAGCATTAACACTAGGGTTGTGCATGAGTAATCTGCTAGTAAAAACACTGTCTGCTGTAGGCAACAATGAAATATAATTTTCTCACTGAATCTCTCACCTAAATCAGTTAAAACTGATGGTGTATGTACTTCAAATTTTGATGATGCAAATGTTTTTTAATTGGTCATTCTTGTCCTTTGTTTTTTTTAAATATAGTTTATTATTGTTTTATTGTCGTTAATTTATTATTGTGTTATTACTACTGCATTTTAAAAAAATGCCTAGGTTTCTGAAACAAAATACAGTTATTATTTACATGTCATCCTTGTAAAACAATTTTCATTTTCAGATAAACACAGACACATTTTTTGTGTGCGTGTTAAGATTTATTAACTGCAAAATTACTTGAAATGTCCATGGGCCAGTAATAAAGAGTGGGATATCTGAAAGGCTAATAATCATTTAATCCAACAGAAAGACATTCCTTATAGTCAGAAATCTTTAATTGACATCTTAAATTATTTACACAAAGATAGTAAACAAAAACACATAAACATTATACAGGAGCTAAAATAAACCATCCATGTCATGTCAGTCCAGACAGAATAAATATGCTGTCCTGAACCAGATGGTTAATTTAACAGCTCATTTCACATGCTGCTGTGTGGACAGTGGACCATGCACTTACCCGTCTTAATGTAGAGATGACCTCCTCCAGGTCCTCTAGCTCCCGCTGTTGACGCTGAATCTCTTTCTAGAGACAGAGAAAGAGTCAGTATAAGTATCACTACATAAAGGTAAATATTTAAAATATTAAAATCCAAGAATTAATACACTGAAACCAAATATTAATATTATGATCAGTATTATTAATTAATATAAATAAATACTATTAATATTAAAATATTACAATTAATATATGCTGCAAATTATTTTTTTTTATACCATATATTAAATATCATAGTCTCTATGACTGCCCTAGGCTCTTTTTCCCAAAAGCATCGTGAGCTAAGTTGATCATAGAGAACATTGGTGGCAATGGTCTCCATGATCAATTTGGGCTCACTGGGCTCTTTAAGCAATGAAACAAACAAACAAAAAAATAAATAAATAGAAAAAGAAAGGCAGATATTAACAAAACACCTAAAAATCGGAAATTATATATCAAAATTCTGGAAAAACAGTTTCATTCCAACTCACACATTAAGAGTAACACTGAGGCTTAATTTATTTACTTACATTTTTTTTTTTTTACACAAGTATAGACCCTGCTGAGATTACCTTGGCCTCTTCCAGCTCCATGTCAGCAGTCTCTAGAACCATCTCTTTGTCTTTCTCTAGCTGCTGGGCAAGCTGGTCTATTTGAGTAAGCTCCTGACACAGCTCTTGATTTCGAGCACTCAGGTCAGCCACCTCACTAGACACAGTCTTCTTCCTCTGCTGTAGTCCGTCAATTCTCTGCTCAAGGGATCTGTTGGTCTCCTGCAGATACTCTATCTGAAAGAGGAAATTAGTTATTATCGGGGGGGGGTTAACATCAAACTGGAAATAAACACCTGCAACAGAAAAGGGTGATGGATATCAGTCTGAACTAGGACTGTCAAACGTTCCGGTACCAGTTGATACTTAAAAAAAAAAAAAGTTGACGGTTTCAGCATTTCTGCAGTACCGGTTGTACTGAGTACTGTATATTTCGGTATATTTCGGTACCTGCTAATAGATGCTGCTTTCAAATGCTCTTGTTCGTGTTTTTTTGAACAATCTCTGCTCGTCAAAGGTTTCTATTTACAGCGTGTTTTTACAAGAGTTGAGCACTGTAGCCAATCACAATCATATCTGATGAGCGTGTGAATGCAACGGCCTATCAGAGTTGCTAGTCAGTAAGTTACTCAGAACTAGACTTTACGATATTCCGTAATGCGATATATCGCGATAATGAATATGCACAATATTGTTATCGTGGGCACTTCAAAATACCGTAAATAATAATTTATTACCAATTATTAAAATTTTTATAATGCATTTAAGAATACTTTCCCCATCAACCGTATAAAATGTACAACATGCGCTCAGATGTAAACAAGCCCAACGTGCATGAAAAGCACATGGCGGAACGAGTGAAGGAGACGCGCTGAATGAAAGTGCACGTTCACTCTCTGACAGCAGAGGGCGCTGATGGAACAGCAGAATGCAGCGGTTACCCCGGAAACCCAGTAAACAAAGCAACTGGGCTAGTGAAGTTTTTAAAATGCTTCAAACAGCCATTCATTTTTTTGTAATCTCAATGTTGTTCATCACAGCACCAAATACTTAATACTTAAAGACTTAATAGGCTATTTATTTTCAAACATTTTTATATTTTAATCTGAACTACAACATGCCCTAATGATTAGAAATGTTCTGATTATTTGTTATTGTTCAGTAAAACTTTGAGACATACGGCTTCATTAGTTAACATGTTAATTCATTATTACCAAACTGACAATGAAAAATACTTACAAAGCATTAATTATTCTTAGTTAATGTTAATTTCTTAGTTACTGTTTAATAACATTACTAAAATCAAAAGAACTTATTTAATGGACCTGAGATAAAACTAACAATGATCAGTTGTATTTCTTAACTAACATTAACAAAAAATAATACTTTCTGTAACAAATGTATCTATTGCTCAATCTTAGTTAATGCATTAAATAATGAGACCTTATTGTAAAGTGTTACCTGTTGTTCTTTATAGCCTAAATCTTTTGCACTTTAATCTGTTTGAAAATTTTACTTAATATATTTTTTGTGTATTGTATTATTGTATTTAAACATTCAGAGTTTTTTTTTTTTGTTATTACAAAAAGAGTTCTTAAACCTGTTATACTATGACAACACTTTTTTTTGCAACTTATTTCAATATCGTGATAATACCGTATACCGTGATAAAAGCTTCAGCAATTAATCGCAACATGAAAATTTGATACCGTCACATGCCTACTCAGAACCCACTTAACATGCTGAAAATGCACAAGGTTTTGTCCTGTTCAGCGCGAGCCGCACGTTCATGAATCCTTTCAATAACCAACAAAGTGTAAACATGACGTAAATAAGATCAACGGTTTTTGATCTGGTACCGAGAACTGCAAAATTTTACTGGTACTGGTAACCAGGGCCATAGCTGGGGGAAAGGGATGTCCCCCTCGGCTGAAATCACGTTCGATTCGGTGGTCTCAGTCAGGTAATTTGCAAAACAAGATAAAATAATTACCAGATGGATATCCAGTTTACCTGCAGGTTCAAATGAGCAATAAGTTTTTCATTGCTGATGTTTTGAGCCTCCAGAGAGATGACATCATTAGGTCGACCACCATCCAGAGCTCGATTCAGACGCTCAATCTCTTTATCTCGCTCCTCCACCTGTCCACAGAGTACAAGGAAAATTTGTAAGGATTAATGTTATGAGTAAAGTTACACTGTTAATATATGATAAATAAATAACAGAGATAATATTATTATTAGTAATAACTTATTAGTGTGCATATATGTGGGCTCCTGAAGGATGTCTCAAATAAAAAGGATTAAAACAAGTTTAAGGAGGACTCTCAGTTCCACTTTAATTTTAACAACTTTAACCACTCTGTTGTTCTCCCCAAGCAATCAAGTAGTGGCTTATGCAAAAAAATTGCCCCCTGAAATATTAAAACAGCACCTAAGAAAAAGTAATCAGACTATACACAGTAATTATACCTGAAATTTAGGTGTGTGCACACTTACCTGTGTGTTGAGATGTTTGATTCCAGCCTGCGCTCTCTCCAGGTCAAGTTTGAGCTGTGCCACTTCCTTCTGGAGCTCCTGGATTCTAAACACAAAAATTCAATGTTTTTTTATTATTATAAAAACTGTTTTTAACTAATGCTATGTATATTTATAAATTTTGTTTTTATTTTAACGAGTATAAGTATATTCACTTTTAAATGTTTTTTTCATGTATGTAATTCATATATATTATTCATTTATATAATATAAATATGCTTTTTTTCTTTTCGTTCCTCAAAAAAAGACTGAATGTGTTACCTATAAATGCATTATTTACAAAAGAACTGATTTATCATGATTGCATTTTGTTTTCTTCCCCACACCTGTCATCAGCCACCTGAAGAAGGTCAGCGATGTAGGGATCATCTGGTTGTGCCACAGATGGAGGGATGGGGCCACCGGAGGGTGGGAGGAGTTCATCTATCTGCATCCGCTGGCGTCTAAACGGGATTGATCGCTTCTTCCCTCCTAATTAAATTAGTCATTGACCATAAAATGTTCTAATAGCAGCATAAACAGGCAAAGGTGAATACCATAGCTGGAACGTTATATAAAATGTACCAACCAACCTGGTGTCTGAACAACAGCTTGCATGTTCTTTTCTTGGAGCTGTAGGATACGCTCCGTCTTGGCTTTGCTGTCCTTCTCAAGGGTCCGAACTTTGTGCACATACTGATTATTGAGGAACTTCAGATCAGAGGTTTCATGGTCCAGTTTCCTGATGTAGGCCTTCAGCTCTGTTAACGGAACAATAGTGGTTATTATAACCATTCCATGTGATTAAAAAAAGATCAAATCCGTTTGCAACAGGATTTGAGGCATTAAACCCAATCTGTACCCCTGCTGATCCGATCCTTCTCCTCTCTCAGTTTCAAAAGCCCAAGGTGCAGCTCGTTGTTTTCTCGGACTATACGGGCATTTTCAGCTTTATACGGCTCCAGAAGAGCATCCACATTCCGACTCTCCTTTTCTGTTTTTCCGGCAGCAAGCTTAGCATTTCTGAGACTCTCAGTGGTGTGGACCAGGTCACTGAGATTTAGAAGAAAACAGATTTGTTATGCTTCCGTCAAATCATGTTTCACATATTATATACATTTATAAAATGTATCATGTTTTATTTTCATGAAGACTATTTGCAGCAATTAACTAAAGTTAACATGTTCATCTGTGTCAACTTTTTTATCTGACACATACAGACATGTTGGCAAAAATAAAAAGTAACAATTTCTTGTGACAGAGCTAGTGAAATTAATGGCAGGGCAAGAATAAATCTGTACCGGCCCAGAAGAAAAAAAATCTTTATTGGTGGATAGTTCAGTATGAATAATACTGCATACTGTACAAGGAATTCACCTGAAGAGCTTCTCAACCAATGGCAGACTCTCAATGGCCAGCGGCTGTCTGTAGCCCAGCTGATCTAAACGCTTCCGCAGATTGACGAACTTCCGCTCTGCGCTGGTCGTCATGGTCATTCAACAAAATATACGCTCCGATCTACATACACAATAATTCACATGACAACCGAGCCAACACTGATATTACAGAGACTGTATGACATATCTGAAACATTCAAAACACCAGCTGATTTAATATCTTTATTTTACCTTCATAAATAAATGGAAAATTGAAAACTTATTGATACATCTACTGTTGAACTTTCATGATTTAGTAAAGATCAATAGGGTCCATGCCAGTAAAATATGTCAGATTATAAATTAGTGGCTTTTCAGAACCACTGAGAGCTTCAAAGCAGTCAAGACAACAAACCACTCTGTGGCGGTTATTAATCTATAAAATCCAAAAACAGACTAAATTTGTCGGTTGTGTTCCAAAACCTAGTGAGCTGCGAACCTAGACAGCACTTTTTTGTGCGTTGCGAACTGTCTAGGTGGGCAACTCACTAAGTTTTAAAACGCGACCATAGAGTTACAATAATCAATGTAATATTACCTAAAATAAATACAAAAAATACACAATTTTCACAAAACATACTTACTCCGACGCTTGTTGTTGTTTACATAAACTGTCAGTCTGTCTTCAGAAGACAGTTATTAGCCTCAGTCTTCATTCTGCAGCATATCTGGCACACGGAAATAAAGCTTTTCTCCTCAGGGGGAACACAATAAACGATGCAACAATTAACCCTGCAAAGTCTGCTTGCTGTTTGTTGTTTGGGTATTTCGCCTCAGCGCTTTCATTTTGTGAAACTGTTTGAGGTTAGCTAAGCATCAGTGTCTACTGCAGATTTCCTCCCCTCCCCACGGTGAACGGTCTTCCGGTGGCGGTAACACTGTTTGAAAATGGCGCCGAGGAGAAGGGAAGACCAGTCCTGCTCATTCCCATCAAACTGGAGTCATTGAAACAGCGCCATCTAGTGGACATTGAGTGGAAAAAGAGATAAAAGTGGTCAGAGAAAGCAGTTTTAAAAGGGATAGTTCACCCAAAAATGAAAATTCTGTTATCATTTATTACTCACCTTCAAGTTGTTCCAAACCTGTATACATTTCTTTGTTCTGCTGAATATAAAGGAAGATACTTTGAAGAATGCTTGTAACCAAACAGTTGTGGGGCACCACTGACTTCCGTAGTATTTTTTTCTATTTGGAAGTTATTCATAATTATATATAAGCTTCAAAATTTATACAGGTTGACAGAATTTTTATTTTTGGGTGAACTATCCCTTTAAGGCATATAATTAAGGTAGAATTTTATAATCCATGTTTAAGGTAAATAATTAAAGGGTTAGTTCACCCAAAAATGAAAATTCTGTCATTAATTACTCACCTTCATGTCGTTCTAAACCCACAAGACCTTTGTTCATATTCGGAACACAAATTAAGATATTTTTGATGAAATCCGAGAGCTTTCTGATCCCCCATAGAAAGCAATGCAATTACCACTTTCAAGGCCCAGAAAGGTAAAGACATCATTAAAATAGTCCATGTGACTACAGTGGTTCAACCTTAATTTAGTGAAGTGACGAGAATACTTTTGTGCGCAAAAATAAAATAAAATAAATAAATAAATAAAAATAACGACTTTATTCAACAATTCAACAATCTTCCATGTCAGTCTCCGATGCTTTCCACATTGTAAACACAGTGCAGCACTTCCGGGTTCTATGTCAGAAAGACGGCTCAGTATTGGTCGACTCCTGCGTCACATGCATCATGGTGCTCACGTGAACAGCGTCAGAGACGACATGGAAGAGAAGAAATTGTTGAATAAAGTCGTTATTTTTGTTTTATTCTGCACACAAAAAGTATTCTTGTATAACAAAATAAACAAAATGATTTGGTGTGTGGACGCTAGTTATATTGTTATCTTAGTTTTTGGTGTGAACGGGCCTAAAAGACGGATATTTTTATAATTATCTCGTGTGAATGTATATAATTATTATTATAATTCTCAACAAACGGTTAACATTTATGTGTAAAGACTTTTTAATTAGCAAAAAATACTGAGGGCACTTTCAATCTTTAATTATTTCAGATTGTGACCTGCATTCAGAGGCTTGTGCAGCATTCATTAAATCAAAAGGGTTTATATTTAGAAACTGAAATGTTAGGGCAAAATGGTCTGTTTTTATTGTGTGAACGGCCACTGCCACACCCTCCTGTTTCACGTGCAGCTGTGTGAGAAGCAGCGCCTCCGCGCGCACTGAATGCGTACGGAACTGTCTCGAGGAGGAGGACGAGCACTCGCAGCATCAGCAACACAAACATCCACATACACACATACACAAAGAGGTCAGCTCGCGTGCTGCGACTTGAATGGAAGATAACCGAGTGCCGCGAGACACAATAAAGGAAGCATAGGAACCGATCGCTGTGCCGTGACACACGCGGGAGAGGTAAGAGATTATCAAACATTTGTTAAACTGCATAGCTTTATTGGAGATACTGACCTTGTCATTTAGCCCATCTTCCAAAATCCACCATTCTTCACAGATGTGTGCGCAGCTGGGGAGGCATGGACATATCTCGAGCTGCATTTAGCGTTGAAATGCACGATAAAAAAATCTGTCATTTTGTAGAAAACACCGTCGACACGTTTGCATCATCATCTATCTGCCCCCTTCATATGTTGCCTTTTATTAGCTTATTTAAGAATGACAGTGCTTGTGATTAAGTGATGCTATTGATTTCTTAGATATGTCTGCAAAACATTGAATATTTGAATTATGAGTCGTCCGTCATTCATAATATGCTTACTGGTGCAGGCAATTGATGGTTCCCTGAGCTGTGGTGTCGTTTTCTCTCACGATGCATACCTGCCACAATGCATGCTTTTGTGGCAAAAGATGCCATCGATAGCATTGCCCGTTCCTAAAAAAACATGATGGCTACACACTATTTAGATAAGCCAAATATACATCACTGATATGCTTTATTGTCATTAATTAATTCAGGAGAGGCGTCTATGCCCATAATACAAAGATATTTTTTTAATAGACAGTGTATGGCCTAATTTTTCTTCTTTTATCATGACGTAACGATGATGTAATGCCTAACTGTAAATTGAATTTCAGTTTTGTTTCTTTGCTATCAGGTCCATACAATACCCTGATTTGGTGTTCCTACATGAGTTGTTTATTGCCTATCTAGCACTGCTCTTATATTGTTAAAGGCTCAGAGATGTGAGAATGATAACATCAATAACATACACATAAACCTTACACTATATAAGGTTGTGATTTCTTCTTACTGTTTACTTCATATAACTCATGAATGGATGGATGGATTTTTAGCGTACAGACACAGACGATGACATTTAGCAATCTTGGGTGTAATTATGTGTTTTCTTGCATGGAAATGAAATTGAATCACAGTAATTTCACTCTGAATTGCTTGGATTATGTCTCTTGGATTAGGGATGCGTTGGTACTAAAATTTTGGCCAATACGATATGCCAATAAGTATTTTTAAATAAGCATTTTTTTATACTATTTTGTCTAAAAAATTAAAATTAAAACAATAAAACTAAAATAAATAGTTTTAAATGTTACAAGTGAATTTAGACAACGCAAAATTATAATGTACGGCATGAAAAATGGATTCAGTTTGGGATTTGCTATAGATTACATTTAACAGTGTTAAATGTTACCCACAAAACCACAAAACCAGTCATAAGGGTAAATTTTCTTAAATTGAGATTTATATATTATCTGAAATCTGAATAAATAAGCCTTCCATTGATGTATGGTTTGTTAGGATAGGACAATATTTGGCCGAGATACAACTATTTGAAAATCTGGAATCTGAGGGTGCAAAAAAAAATCTAAATATTGAGAAAATTGCCTTTAAAGTTGTCCAAATGAAGTCCTTAGCAATGCATATCCACTAACAAAAAAAAAAATATATATTTTTATATATATTTACGGTAGGAAATTTACAAAATATTTTCATGGAACATGATCTTTACTTAATATCCTAATGATTTTTGGCATAAAAGAAAAATCGATAATTTTGACCCATACAATGTATTTTTGGCTATTGCTACAAATATACCCGTGCTACTTGTGACTGGTTTTGTGGTCCAGGGTCACATATTAATAAATTATTTGTGTTTTTAACATTCAGTGAGTGTTAGGTGAAGGTAATTGTAAAAAATAGAGGAAATGAGCATGAACAATTAAATATCTAATGTCAACTAATACCAGTAAATAAAAACCCTCTAATATCAGCCGATAACCAATATGGTATATTGTGCATTCTTATCTAGGATGGCTGAGAAACAGAAGTTGACCCAGGGTCAAAAACATGAATTTTTAGCTCACAATCCTTTCATTTTGCCTAAAATAATTGAGTATTATAGATGATAACTTAATAAAGATCATGAATCCTCTCTGAGAAATATACAAATGTGACAAAATATTATATTAAAGTTAAACATAATTATTAAACCATAAATTGGATTAGCTCATGAAAAGAGAACATTGAAGAAATGTTCTTTAAATACACAAAATACACATCTAGATGCACAAGCTTCCTTACTCCTCATTCAGTTGTACATTCTTAGTCCTGCCATTTGAAGGCAAGAAAATTTCCATTTATAAGACAGGAAACAGCCTCAGAAGTTCCCACTGCTGACCTCGGTTCGGGGGCATGTTCCCCTTAAACACCCTGGAGATTTGTGCGTTCGAGTAGAGGAAACCAGAGAAACTGCTCCCGAGGCTTCCTCCCACCGTAAATAATTAATGAAAAGGCCAATTAATATTAATCCATAAAAAGTACTGCATCAATACAAGTTGACCAGTGAAGGGGAAAGGCCCTGTGTGTTTGACTGGAGTGTCTGTGCTGTTGTTTGTGTGACAGGCGATCCCACAGCATAATCTGAATAAGGTTACACATCTTTAATCGGCTGCGGGTATGCCTTATGCATGCTGGGCTTGTGTTATTTTCCACAACAATATGACCTAATTAAACCCACTTTAGTTGGCTCACATATTGGACGTGACAGACATTGGCCCCAAAACGTTATGTGGTATAACATTGCCCTCTAGTGTAGTACGACACAGACAGACAATAATATAGAGCTGTCCATTGATCCCTAGAGGAATTCATATTTCCCTAGGCAGCAGATATTAAAATAGATGGGCTTCGATAGACACTATCAAACAGTGTCTAAATAGGCACTTATAGAGTAACGTGACCCTCAGATATAAGGTAACACAATCTGCACTTTAGTATCATTAGAACATGATCTTTCATGAGCAGAGATACACACTTAAAAACATCACATGAAGTAATAATAAGTGGTGATATGTTTTTCATAGAATGGTCCAAGCCAGTTTTATTTAAATTGGTATTCACTGAGAAATATACATTTACTTACAGTAGCAATATAATTGAATGTATGTATGGAAACTGGCAAATGTTGCCTAGACACTAGAACACATATCGCTGACATGTAGGTCAGTCAATTAGTCAGGGCAAGTGGCGATTCACATGCATTTGAGGCTGAAAGCTTCAGAGTTCAGTTGGTTTTCTGTCTTAATTAGTGTAAACACAATGATTATGTGTCCATTTCATGTATATTTAACATGCTTATACTTTTATATTGAAGTTTTTCCACCAAACCCTCAGATCCTATGTGAATAATTTCATAATTAATAATGAATTCTCATTTAATAATTGATCTGAAGGGTTGTTGCTTTGACTAAGACTTGAGGGGTGAGGTGGAGCAGGACGCATACACACACAAAACTATTGATATAAATCTTAAGTAGCCGAACACAATCAGTACAGTGCACAGTTAACAATGATACTGCACAAGTTTATGTACAAAAAGGGAGATTTTAAGATCTAGACACAAGAATGGAGGGGTTAGAAAGACAGACTGACAAAACAAAGGAAAGATTTATCCGATTCTTATGGATGGATGAGTGCAATGTTCTGACATCTATTTACAACTGCTTGTTCTTAGTAAAAAAGAGTGGCTGTATGTATGTGTTTGATAGAGAGACTGCGACAGGAGGACACAGATAGGAAATGTGTGTCTGTCTGGGAACGCGCTGTAATTACATTACCTGTTCAACCCAATTCCTCCTCTCATTTTAATCAGCAACTATATGCTGTAAGTAAGATGTTTTAGCTTTTGTTCTTAATCTGCTATAACTGCGCACTATTATACAATAGCTGCTGCTCCACAGCTATAAATACAACAATAAAGCATCTTTAATTTCACCCAAACTGCAAGTCATGTTATATAGAAAATACCTTATCAGAACACAGGTCAGTCCTTGAGTACACAAAACTTTGACCTACAATGACAATGCTGAAGCAAGACTTTGATTTTGCTGGCCCAGACTAGTTAGTGCTGGTCCTGCACACCTAGACTCTTTATCTGCAAAATGAGTGATAGTCTTTCTGGTGAAGCTGGTTGACCATGGAAGTGTTGCAATAAAAAGGTCACATCAGCGTCTAAAATTTGTTTTGTCAGTTTTGTCAAAGATTGGTCAGTGTATTTCATTTTTAATTATTTCCTCTTTCTTTATAGTAGGATTCACAAATTCTTTCAATTTTATATATGTAGTAAGAAATAAGAGTGAGAAGTTATATGATTGTTTTTGCTATTTGTATCATGATGCTATTTATTTTAGATTAATTCTGTGCTCATTGTAAATAGGAAGAGCATCTCTGCCATCAGCAATTCGCTAAAATGATTATTTATTACTGTACTTATGAAATACATCCAGTGTTTACCTTTAAAGGGTTAGTTCACCCAAAAATTAAAATTCTGTCATTAATTACACACGCTCATGTCGTTCAACACCCGCAAGACCTTCGTTCATCTTCAGAACACAAATTAAGATATTTTTGATAAAATCTGAGAGGTATATGACTCATCCATAGACAGCAATAAAATCAACACTTTCAAGGTCCAGAAAGACATCGTTAAAACAGTCAACGTGACTGCAGTGGTTCAACCTTAATTGCAATGAGAATATGTTTTGTGCGCAAAAACAAAACAAAAATAACAACTTTATTCAACAATATCTTCTCTTCAGTGTCATTCTCATATGTTGTTCATGTCCAGCGCTTCCAGGTTCTACGTCAGAACAACGACACATTATTGGCAGGCTCCTGCATCAGCATCACACGCATGCGTCGTGCTGCTCACATGTGCAGCTTTGGCCAATACTGAGCCGGCATTCGGACGTAAACATGGTAAGGATAATGCGTAAGAATAATGACGGTGAAGAGATTGTTGAATAAAGTTGTTATTTTTGTTTTGTTTTGCGCACAAAAAGTATTCTCGTCGCTTCATAAAATTAAGGTTAACCCACTGCAGTCACATCGACTGTTTTAACGATGTCTTTAGTACCTTTCTGGACCTTGAAAGTGTTTATTATATTGCTGTCTATGGACGAGTCATATACCTCTCGGATTTCAAAAATATCTTAATTTGTGTTCTGAAGATGAACGAAGGTCTTATGTGTGTGGAACAACATGAGGGTGAGTAATAAATGACATAGTTTTCATTTTTGGGTGAACTAACCCTTTAACACCTTAGTTATGGTACTAATAGGTTTATAGGTAGATAGATAGATAGACAGACAGACAGACAGATAGATAGATACTATAAAGTTGTTCTCTGTGGATTCATATTCTGTAGTTAGAGGTCACTGGGGGCCATGTGCTTTATTAGAGTGGGCTGCTCGTCTTGGCCTGTTCTTCTACTGATCTTGAAAGGTAATGTTTTTAGATTGAATCTGACTCCTCGATGATTCCTTTCCGTGTCTGTTCTGTGGGAGTTTTTATTAAACGCCAATATTCACTGCCAGAGTGAGTCACTACAGTCTCTGAAGTTTAACACATCCAAAAAAGACTCAGCCTTCCAGTGCAGGAGATTTTGAATCTCATTATTAACAATTACTATAAAAACCAGCATGATAATGAACTTATTTTTAGAGCAGAAACCAAACAATTGAAAACAGCATTGTTGAAGCTGCAGTGGAAAATTCCCACACCACTGATAATGCAATAGTGGCTGTTTTTTTCAAATAGGTTTCTCAAACACGCCTATTACACATTTTGCCCTGCCCCCATCTCTCATTGTTCAAATAAGTAGTCCTGCTCCAAACTAATGCCATTGGTTGAGCCACACACTGACATCATGGACTAACTGTCTAACTGTCTAGTTTGCAAGTGGTTTACTAACAGATGTCTCTGCACATTAGACTGAGACAAGAGAAATTGTTTTAACATCAAGAAAACTGCACAGATCAGCTTATAAGATCTGAATACTTCTGCAAAGCATTGCATGTTCATAGTCTATTAGTAAATATGGTCCATCATGTTAACACTCAGTGAACATGCCCTTCTGTAGTGCTGAGAACAGCAGAAATGACAGGTTTAATTGTTTATGCTAACTGCTAAGTGTTCTTGTCCTTTGAGTCGGCATATAACCCTATGAGATCTCTAATTACTTTACAGTAAGGGACAAGTACATGGGCAATTTTGTTCAGAGTATTTTGACTGTGTGCAACATGATGAACAGGCAAGGTCTGAAATTAAGGGCTCATGGGAATGCCACCAAAAGTAAACAAAAATGCCCCAAATATTGAAAATGCGGGGGCAACAATTACCTCCATAGTGCATACCTATACTTTTTTAGCTGTTACTGTGCTGATATTTGGGATAACAGGACATGTGTCCAATATTGTTTTTATACAGCAGTTCAATAAACAAGAATTTAATATTGAGTAACTTACATTTTAGACACAATATGCCAGTTACTGGTCTGTTTTGCCTGTTTTGAAGTTGGTGTTGGTGTTTTTTTGCTGAATGAATCAGCGTTTTTGAACAAATTGGTAGAGTGAATGAATCCATGACTCGCTCATAAAAACAGACACTTGCGATGCTTCCGAAATCACAGACTGTCTCAGAAGGTACTACATTTGCATTTTGAATTTACTTCAAGACTGTTAAAAAGTATGTTCTACTAGTATGGGTAGTATGAATGAAATTCAGACGTACTACATCCGCCATGTTGTTGTCACCTGATCAGCGTCAGTTGCGTCGCTTCACTGCCATTCATAAATCCTCTCCCGTGCCGTGGCCTCATGGGATAGTAAAGTGTCCATCAAATGCGCACTTCAGAATCTCGTTGTAAGTAATAGGTATGGGTTAAACGGATCGCTGTTGATCCGTGATCCATACAGACCAGGAGCCACGGTTCAGCACGCATGTGATTCGCGGATTCATTTCAAGTTTGACCGCTATAGGCTGAAAGTTTATAATTCAGACTGTCCTCCAAAAAAAAAACGACCCTTTAGGTCATTTTTTTAAGCACCATATTACGACCTATATTTACGTTTTAAAGTCATGCGCCCTCTAGCTGGCGTAAAAATAATGACAGTGTCGTGTTACGTCTGTCGGCATGAAATGACGTATGACTGTCGTTACCAATCAAAATGCGTGTTCATTTAAATGCAATGTGTGGACTTTTTACACCATTTGCCCTATTTCCATTTAGCAAAACTCATTTTTTTATTAATGCCTACAATCAACCCCACCCCTAAACCTACCCTTAGTGATTTATAGCGCATATACACTTTATGAGCACATGCGTTCCCTGGGATCAAACCCATGATCGCATGATCACATGACTGCATATTGTTATATATCGCAATTCCCGAAATGTGACACAGATAAAAGGGAACAATGCATTTAAATGAAAGTGTCCTGTTGTCGATAGGGGCGTAACTTTAGTAAACGCTCCTATGGGTCGTATTTCAGGGAAGTGACAAATAACCTATATAGGCGTATTGGTTGGAGAACATGTTGTTATAATTTGCATGTGTTTTGTCTTGCTACTTTACACATTTAATAGATTTTAAACTATTCCAGCACTAGAAGAGGCAAAAGAGAATTTAATTTGGTAGGCCTACTCGCGCACTGTTATCTGTGCACACAGCCGCACGCACCTGAGGCGCGTTTCAGACAGTGCACAAACTCCGCATTGATTCCTCTTTCGCGCCTACTTGCACATGAATGGACACATACACAAAATTAGGTCAAAATACCAGTCTCGCAAGTATTCTCGTAAATACACTCGGTTATGTCTCAAGAGAAAGAGAACAGGAAAAGGATGTGTATCATGATTTTGGATCCGTGCATTCGGTCTTAAAGTGACAGCAGCCTATAAATATTTGCTGTTGACTATATGTTATTAACATTAATCAAACTACAAAACACAGCTTTAACATTTCTGTACCTGAAATGAATACTGCAATTTGACCTTACCTTATTTGTAACTTTGTTAGGCTATCTATCTATGCTTGTAATGAGTGTATTTGTTCTTATTTTTTACTGACTGTTCACTTGCCTTTAATAATGTTTTAACTTTATTAGTTAGGCTAGTAGTTTTTGCTGTGGTATCGGAGTACTTGTGCTTCAAGTAATAAATGGAAAGCAAAGTTACCCCCACCCCCAAAATATTGTTTTTCTAGCTGATCTTAAAATTCATCTGACCCGTGACTCAAAAACCGTAATATGATCCGACTCATGAGTTTTGTGATCCATTGAACCACTAGTAATAGGTAATCTGGGTACTTTTCGCCCTACAGTTTTTCGAATACTATACTACTCTTTGGCGTAGTGTTTTTTCGCTTTCTATATAGTAGGGAAGTATTCAATGTGTTTGAATGAATTGGTTGAATGAATGATTCCATGACTCACTTATTAATACATTCACTTATTTCGCTCCTGAATCAATCAGCGTTTTTGAATCGGTTGAATGAATGATTCAGTCGCTTGCTGAAACCTACTTGCATATTAATGTAATAATAATAAATATAAGGGGTCAACAGTGAATTATATTTTAATAGGCTTGGCCTATTAAAATATAATACACTTTTGACCCCTTACCCCAGCCTTAAACCGAACCATACTACTAAACCTACCTGTCACACAACCTTACCCATATCCCACCTCAGTAGCAGCAAAAGTGTTTTGCAGTACAACATGATCTCAATAACATACATAGCAATTTTTTTTTTTTGACACAAAGTTAAAGACACCTAATATAAAGTGGGACCATTCATCAAACATTTTAACACACTAAACATTTATTGTACTGTAATAATGTGCATTATTTGCAGCAACTTTTGTATTTGATGTTGATATGACTTCATAAGTAACAGTCATACAGTATCTCACAGAAGTGAGTACACCCCTCACATTTTTGTAAATATTTTATTATATCTTTTCATGTGACAACACTGAAGAAATAACACTTTGCTACAATGTAAAGTAGTGAGTGTACAACTTGTATAACAGTGTAAATTTGCTGTCCCCTCAAAATAACTCAACACACAGCCAGTAATGTCTAAACCACTGGCCACAAAGTAAAAATGTCTAAATTGGACCTAATTAGCCATTTTCTCTCCCAGGTGTCATGTGACTCATTAGTGTTACAAGGTCTCAGGTCTGAATGGGGAGCAGGTGTGTTAAATTTGGTGTTATTGCTCTCACTCTCTCATACTGGTCACTGGAAGTTCAACATGGCACCTCATGGCAAAGAACTCTCTGAGGATCTGAAAAAAAGAATTGTTGCTCTACATAAAGATGGCGTAGGCTATAAGAAGATTGCCAAGACCCTGAAACTGAGCTGCAGCACAGTGCCCAAGACCATACAGCGGTTTAACAGGACAGGTTCCACTCAGAACAGGCCTCGCCATGGTCGACCAAAGAAGTTGAGTGCACATGCTCAGTGTCATATCCAGAGGTTGTGTTTGGGAAATAGACGTATGAGTGCTGCCAGCATTGCTGCAGAGGTTGAAGGGGTGGGGGGTCAGCCTGTCAGTGCTCAGACCAAACACCGCACACTGCATCAAATTGGTCTGCATGGCTGTCGTCCCAGAAGGAAGCCTCTTCTAAAGATGATGCACAAGAAAGCCTGCAAACAGTTTGCTGAAGACAAGCAGACTAAGGACATGGATTACTGGAACCATGTCCTGTGGTCTGATGAGACCAAGATAAACTTATTTGGTTTAGATGGTGTCAAGCGTGTGTGGTGGCACACGCAAGACAAGTGTGTCTTGCCTACAGTCAAGCATGGTGGTGGGAGTGTCATGGTCTGGGGCTGCATGAGTGCTGCCGGCACTGGGGAGCTACAGTTCATTGAGGGAACCATGAATGCCAACATGTACTGTGACATACTGAAGCAGAGCATGATCCCCTCCCTTCGAAGACTGGGCCGCAGGGCAGTATTCCAACATGATAACGACCCCAAACACACCTCCAAGACGACCACTGCCTTGCTAAAGAAGCTGAGGGTACCTAAACCCTATTGAGCATCTATGGGGCATCCTCAAACGGAAGGTGGAGGAGCGCAAGGTCTCTAACATCCACCAGCTTCGTGATGTCGTCATGGAGGAGTGGAAAAAGACTCCAGTGGCAACCTGTGAAGCTCTGGTGAACTCCATGCCCAAGAGGGTGCTGGAAAATAATGGTGGCCACACAAAATATTGACACTTTGGGCCCAATTTGGACATTTTCACTTAGGGGTGTACTCACTTTTGTGGCCAGCGGTTTAGACATTAATGGCTGTGTGTTGAGTTATTTTGAGGGGACAGCAAATTTACACTGTTATACAAGCTGTACACTCACTACTTTACTTTGTAGCAAAGTGTCATTTCTTCAGTGTTGTCACATGAAAAGATATAATAACATATTTACAAAAATGTGAGGGGTGTACTCACTTCTGTGAAATACTGAATGTCCTGATTGAGAATTTTAATCAAGTAATAGATTTAACTGAAATGTATGACATGGCATGGTTTTATATAGTTGGAAAATAAGTATGCCCACATAAAAGCAGGCTTCTTGAAATTGCCCCTTAATAATACAGTTGATTTCTGACACTGGCGACAGGTAGTAGTTTGTGCCGTTATTGATCCGCCACACGTCTTTATTCAGTTAATGGAGGCCCTTGTTCTTTGAAATTGTTTTAACACAATACACACACGCATCCTCACATACGCTGACAAACAAGCTTACAGTCACAGTCTTTGTGTGTGTTGGGCAGTTTGAAATCATCAATGCACGTCTGTTCTTCCTGCCCCTGGTAAGCTGGCCAATGAACAAAGTGGCATTCTGTGAGTAGCAACAGAGACAGCAGTATGAACAAGCACACTACCTCACCATCATCACCCACTTTCTCCTCTCTCAGACACATTCTAGGATTGTTTTCTGTCACATGTGTGAACGTATCTTGGGCATAGACGAATAAGCTCTCACATAGGACATCATGCAAACGTCCCACGAGGAACACACAAAAACATACATTGTGAGAACTTTTTGGGAGTATGAATATGCATACCATCTTTTTTCACACTGTATTCAATAACGGAGATGCTTGTGAATTTGTTAACAATCAAAACTGTGCAAATGAAGGAACAGATATATATTCGTCCTCATGTGCGCACAACAACACATGGCTATAAGCATTCTTGAGTTCTCTTTGCACCTGTGCAACGTGACACCTGACTCTAGGTAATAGCGTAGCTCCACAGTAACAGCAGGCAGGTGGAACAGCCACACATGCATAAACGCATACATACTAGCGTCTTACACAGATAAATCGACAACCAGGTAAGCCTTTATTCTTGTGTACTCCTTTGACCGTATATGTGATCAAGCGTTTTTCTGTGTAAAGCATGTGGCATGATAGTGTTAAACACAATAGGCCTCTGTTCATGAAACTGCCATTATCTCTCAGCAGCCCCATATCCTCAAAGACTCATTGTGCCTTTCTTATCGTATGCATTGTAATGAAAATAAATGTATGCACATTCAATGATAACAGTGTGTTAGAACCAAGAACCAATAGCTTTTTTGGTTGTTTATTTTCATAGAATATGTAAAATATCATTTATGTGTATTAAATTAAGCTTTTTGTTCCTAATTAATTTTTTTCCAGTTTTATTTGAATACTTGTTAATGGCTGAAATGCACCATAGTTTGTGAAACTGTATCACACTCTTGGCGTGCATTTTTCCTTCTTTTACAGTTTATATTATATTATATTATATTATACCATTTAAAGGCCCAATATGTAAGATTTTTTGATTAAAATATCCAAAAACCACTGGTACAATGTTATATATTTTGACTTGTGTACTTACATTATCCTAAATGTTTCCAACAATGTTCAAATCAGCTATTTTAACCAGTGTAATGGCTCCTGTCATTATGTTGCCTGTCAATGACGTCATATCCGCGTTACTCTCGATTTCCTGTTTTATTTCCGTAGAAACCATTGAAACACCAAAGATGCTTTAATATATTATGCATTTTATTAGACAGGTGAGCAAATGTTTGGATACTTTTATCGACAGAAAAATAATCATTTGTTATATAGCACAACTTGGTTAGTCTTATTGTTTGAAGCTCGTTTTCTTGATTTACCGCGAGTAACATGTTTGTACCCAAAAAGTAAATCAGACAACACTATTTTGCCAAGTGGCTAATAATCAGTAGCATAATCAGTATGAGCTTTATTTGTGGTAACAGTAATACAGATTTTTCTCCACATACAATGTTTTAAAATGAATTGCATGCCATTTAGCAAAAAGTCATCCAGCTTTTATTAATATGATTTTCTAATATTGATCTTAGCTTACTGCAGTGTGCAACGTGTCTCATACCAGCCACCGAGCAAATGCACAGAATAACTATAACTTTCAACACACTCAAATGTAGTTTTTGTATGAAAGTGTTGACCAAGTAAAACTTCTGCATTACCCCACAATTGTAATGCGTCAAATAAAGTGACCTGTGTGAGTAATAATTCAACACTTGTGGCTGTTTCATTAGAATCAAGTGAAGTTATTAAACGTAATTTCTGGAGGAGTACGCCCATCTAATAAAACCAGCATCTTACCTATTCCTGTTGTTAGTTCTTTCGGCATCCCTTCTCCTCCCCTTCTCCTCCTTTTTGTACAGTTTTGCCTGTCATAGGGGGGCAATCAGAGCTCCAGTACAATATCCTCTCTGAGCCCCTCTACAGCAGACAGCAAGCCAAATCTGCTTACCACACGCTAAGATTATATGGGCACAAGAACTCGTGAAATAAAATAATGTGAATTTAAGTGATAAAACGTAACTGTAAGAAAGCAGGCGATCATTAAGCGTGAATGTAATCATAAAATTAACATAAATAACAAAAAGAAAAGAGCGGCAGCAGCCTGCGGCATACAAGCATAATGAAAACAGCAATGTAAAATGTCCTCTCGGCCCCGCCCTGCTTCAAAACACAGTAACATTAATAAAACTTTAATACATTAGCTCACCTATGAACATGATTTCTGTCGGATTGCTTTCCATCGGCTGTGGAGGTGATGACGAAAACTCCACACTCATTCACGGCGTCATCAAGCTACACCTTTATTATTGTTTTGAATAAGTGACCTCTAGCGGGGCAAAACTTACTTACTGTGCCTTTAAAAGTTTGGGATCAGTAAGATTTAATTGTTTTTTTTTTTTGTAAAGAAATTAATACTTTTATTCAGCAAAAATGCATTAAATTGATCAAAAGTGACAGTAAAGACAGTTACAAAAATCTCTACTTGCTGTTCTTTTTAACTTTCTATTCACCAATACTTTGAGTTTTCAGAAAAAAATATTAAGCAGCACTGCAGCAACTCTTATATTGATAACATTGATCGTAATTAGAAATGTTTTTTGAGCAGCAAATCAGTATATTAGAATGATTTCTGAAGGATCATGTGGATAATTTTAATGAAAATAGAAAAGTTATTTTAAATGCTAATACTTTATCACATTATTACTATTTTTACTGTATTTTTCTATCAAATAAATGCAGCCTAGGTGAGCATAAAAGACTTTTTTCAAAATAATAAAAAAATTTACCAACCCCAAAAGTCTGAACGGTGAATTTTTTCACTAATAATTTAGACCAGTGGGAAATTCTACCTTTGTGAATTAGAGAATGGGTTATCTTTAAAAAAAAAAAAAAAAAAAACACTATTCAAATGTTAAAGGTTATTCCATCTATACAAAACTTGCCCCTTGAAGATTCACACAACGTCCTGGAAAATTTATTTATTTTTTTCCAGAAAAAGAGACAAGGGCTGACTACAGAGCTTGCTCATGTCTGTGACTGCAGACTAAGTACTGAGTGAAAATACAGCTACAGGGAGTTGCGTAAAATGGCTGTTTGGAGGATCTGAAGTCTAGTGAAGTAGAGTAGTGTTTAACATATTTAAAAACATTTTAAATCCAAATTCATCATTATTTGCCAATTATATTGTATATATTTAATATATATGTTATATTATATAGGGAGACCGGGACTCGTAGTTACATGCGGAAGTCACAAGTGCCATATATCCAAGTAACTATGAAGTTTTGAGTCAAAGGTCCATTTGTACAAAAGATTGTTTGTTGCAGTTGTTTGTGTGTTGGTTTCAAATTCTGAAATTAGAACAATTTGTATGAATGCTGTCCACCAAACAAAAATTTTAGTATTATCATGTTTTTGTAACAGCTGTTGTATAAAAAGTGCACAAAATAAAACCACAATAGCATTCAGAGAAAAATCAACTATAGATTTTAACCAAGCTGAACTGTTCTTTTATACAGTTTTCAGAAATTATATGTTGGGGCAAGTTGTAACATGTTTTATATATTGTAATGTTATAATTTTATATTTACAGTTTTTATTGTTTAAAATATTTTAAAGGTCCCAATGTGACTGCCCAAGATGGGTATACAGAAACTGACTTCCTAAAATCCACCTACACCAAAGTAAAAATTGTGACAACTAGCCCCTGAGTTTATATTACTTTAAGTTACACTGCCACAGAGTTCATAATTTGTTTGAATGTTTGAATCAGAATTGCCTGGTTTAATAATTCTAAAGTCAAGCTTTGAAAGGCAACCCTGACATCCATTGAGGTCTTATGGGCTATTGATGACAGATTTGTGTTCATTTGATCTCCATAACCATCATTCATCCAGAACCAACACAATTAGAAATATTAGCCTTCATACTTCAATAAACACACTTAAGATAAGGCATGCTATGCATACTAGAGTTCTATAAGTTGTGATTCAATGGTTTTGTTATATTTTTTTCCTAAAGCACCAAGGAGCAGCAACCGAGCTTTGTAAATCAAGGTGCAGAAGGTTGAATCCATGTTCCCTAAGGTTTTCCTTCAGTGGTGTGCAGCTCTTTCCAGCTGCGCGGCTGAATTAGGTAAAAGTGTGCTTTTGTGCTCAGTAAGCACAGGCAACTAGACCAGCTTTGCTATACGCTGCGCAGTCAGCCATCCCATTTTGCTTCAGTGATTTCTAGCTGTACCTTCAAGCTGCCCCATTGTATGAGTGAAGCTAGCTTGCAGTCATAATAATATACGGCCCTTTGCGCAAGGCAAGATCATTTCACCCCTGATACATAATGCATTAAGTGTGATTTGCTTAATGTGCAGACATTACTGAAAGCTCTGAGCCCTGTTGTGTGTTTAGGCTAGAATTATGGTGACGTAGGTCGTCTTTACTTAAATATTCCCGCACTGACCCGCATCATCCCCTAGTATCTGGTGCAGTTCTGATGAGCCTTTAATTCTGTGTAGATAAAATACAACATCAGAACTGCCTTAAATGTTGTTGTTGTCATAGCAATAAGCACACATGTTGTTTTCTATTAGCTGTGCATGAGAATCAACACAGAAGGTAACATTATGCTAAAAAAATTGCAATTTATTTTAAGATTGTGATTCCTATGTAAATGCATTTATTTTGCCTCTAGGCCACATTACAAACATTATGGGCCCTATTTTAACGATCTAAGCACATGGTCTTAAGTGCACGGCGCAAGTGCACTTGGGGCGTGTCCGAATCTACTTTCGCTAGTTTAATGACGGGGAAAATGGTTGGCGTGCCCGGCGCATGGCCTAAAAGGGTTGTCCCTATTCTCTTAATGAGTAATGTGTGTGTTTTGGGCGTAACATGCAATAAACCAATCAGAGTCTCATCTCCCATTCCCTTTAAAAGCCAATTGCGCTCACGCCATTGCGCATTCGCTATTTCCATAGCGGAATTTGCAAACAGAAAAACTGAATGCTTCTCTAGCAAGGAAACGGATCACATTCAGGACCATCTATGGGACAAGCCGGATTCCACCAAAGCATTTTTATCTTTATGTACACAATAATAATCTTTTACATTGTAATCCTTTTATTTTTAATATTTGGAATGTTTGTGTGCTGCTGCGCGTCCCTGTTTGTGTAATAAGCAGAGTGTAGGCTGTTGTGCAGCTGCATATAGGCGCATATTACTAACGCACTCTTTAAATAACAAAACAAATATTGTCTATTTCAGTTGCCTCAAGATAGCAACGCACCAACAATGCGCCTGAACACACCTCATTTTCAGACCAGCACGCCCATGGGCGCACAAATGAGCGCAAATGCATTTGCTACTTAAACAACGTGGCGCAGGATGTGAAAATGATAAGTGTGTCAAGCTGAAAACTAGCATAAAACACTTGCGTCGCTCCTGGCGCCACATTGCGCTGAGAGTATGATAGGGCCCTTGTAGTTTATATGCTGCTTCAAATGCAGCTTCTGTCTTCACCCAAAAATGAAAATTCTGTCAATAATTACTCACCCTCATGTCGTTCCAAACCCGTAAGACCTTCGTTCATCTTCAGAACACAAATGAAGATATTTTTGATGAAATCCGAGAGCTTTCTGCCCCTTTATTGGGAGCAATGCAGTTTACACATTCAAGGTCCAGAATGATAGGAAAGACATCATTAAATGTGACTCCAGTGGTTTAACCTCAATTTTATGAAGTGAAGCAAGTGCTTTGTTTGCAAAAAAACAACAACAATGATAGCACCACACATGATAGTTGTGACTCAAGACCGGAAGTTGTTCCGTGAATGTGCTTTGGATAATATTATTTTGTAAATATAGAGGCAAATTGTGTTTTTTTTTTTTTTTGCACAAAAACAAAATGTCATAAAATTGAGGTTAATCCACTGGAGTCACATGGATTACTTTAATGATGTCTTTCTTACCGTTTTGGACCTTGAATGTGTAAACTGCGTTGCTCCCAATGGAGGGACTGAAAGTGCTCTGATTTCATCAAAAATATCTTCATTTGTGTTCCGAAGATGAACGAAGGTCTTATGGGTGTGAAATGACATGAGGGTGTATAATTAATGACAGAAATTTCATTTTTGGGTGAACAAACCCTTTAATCAATAGTAATTCTTCTAAGATGGCATCTGTAAAGTTTGGCATTCAGTCAAGCTTTCTTTCACAAAGCTATATCAAAAAAAAAAAAAGTTAATTTAAACTATTGTTCAAAAGTTTGGGGTCGGTAAGATTTTTTCAAGTTTTTTGTCTCTTATTCTCACCAAGGCTACATTTATTTGACTTTTGATCAGTAGTGTACGTGGCCTGAGTCACTAACTTTAGCTATTAGGCTGCGTTTACACTGGCACAAAAAATCCGATCTTTTGCTCACATCTGACACAGATCGGAATTAGTTGCACACGTGTAAACACAAAAATCCACACGAGATCCGATTTTTTCGCATCCGATCTGAGCCACTTCCAAATGTGGTTTTGAATCCGATACATATCCGGTCTCTGGACATGCGACCTACGTCTAAACACACATATCCGATTTCCATTGGAATTCCAAGCCAGGCGAGGGCGGCAAGTTTGCTCACTAAAAGGTAGCTTTAATGTTGTATTATGAAACAGACATGCTTGTATGCACTCACACTATAAATTCGCAGCTTTATTGTTGAGGTGGGAACTTTATATGTCTAACGTTATCTATTTTTCTAGAAAGAAATTGCGCACACACACACATACATTCAGCAGTTGAATTTCAACCTTTGCCCGGTTAATTTAAAAGAGACCGCCGTGTTGTTTTTCTTATAAGGCAAAAGCTCCAATGTAGCTACTCTCTCTCGCTCCCTAGCTCGAATTCATTAAAAAAAATGGAATTCTAAAAAAAAAAAGATAAAATATCAAACGCAAATTACCTTTATTTTCCAGGTCTATATTCGTTCAGTCAGAATCCGCACTGCAATACATCCATGACACTGACAGCTGTTAACTTATCCATTCTGACAGGTAATCATGGCCACCCGACATGAAATATATAAATAATTTTAATAGCACGGCCATTCAAAACCTGAGGGTCTACTATGTGCATGTAAAACTATCAGTGACAATCATTTTGGGGCAGGAAGTAATGTAAACACAGATATCGGATACCAGTCGCGTCTAAAGTGAATGTAAACACACTGGCCAAAAAATTGGATATGGTCAAATGATCGGATCTGTGCATTAAGACTTGCAGTGTAAATGCAGCCTTAGCTGCTGCAGCAGATCACTAGCGCATCCTCATCTTTCATGAATTTTATTTGCAATATTTCAATCTCTTTATGTGGGGCGTGGGATCTTTTATGATTTATAATAATGAGTCATGTAGCTTTTAGGTTCAGGAGTCACAGGGGCAACATTCCAGGAATCCACTTATAGCCCATTTTATAGCCCACTAGTTTGGTCAAATAGAGGCAGGCCTCGACTGGAAATGTTTGTAATGACGGTTAGAGCTGCTCTTGGTGATATAGCCAATATATAAGTGTAGAGAGGTCAGTCTGTACCATTAAACTCCAGTAAGTGGGTTAAATTAGGACTGTAGCAGCTAGAGTTAACGTAGCCGCAAACTTACTGTAGCTCTGCTGCAGCCTTTTCTCTTTGTCTGGGGTATTTTTAGTGTCCCGCTGCAGTGCATGTGGCTGCGACTTATGCTTTTGCCATCAACATTTTGTCTGGACCTTCTTTAATGCGCACAACACAGGCAAGATCATTTGCTAACATCTACACGTGAGCCAGAACATGACGAATACGCACACGGTTTGGACCACGTGTACACTTGTACCGCAGGTGCATGTGCACAAACACATCTGGACTAGCATCACAAACAGACAAAGACACATTGATCCATTCAAGCAGCAGCTGAGCCTGTTTAGACAGTGAAACTTTCAGGATGACCCTGCATGGGAGCGGTTAGAGGACACTGTCTTCTCATACAAAGAGAAATGACTTAGATGACGTAAGACTGTAATCATTTACAGTTTGCTATGTTTAACAGTTAGTGCAATGCTGTGCTGCCAAAAGGTTTTTGTCTGCCAAAAGGAATGCAGGTTTTGAGGCAATGTGTTTTGATTAACCAACAACAATAGTGGCATTTTAAATCTTGGCATTTTCTGTCCTGGCATTCTAAATGAACGTATGTAGAAACCCAGAAGCAATATGGAAAAAACACTATTTGCTTTATTTTAGGACTGACTGATATAAATTACATCATGCTTATCAAAACAATTCACATTTTTGCTTTTTCTATATGCTGTATCTTGCTTCATTTTACAGTAAGTCATATGGGGGTTCCATTAACACGAGATGGTACAAAAAGTGCTTTCTAAATAGCCATTAATTTAGATTATGCACAGATTGCTGAACAGGCATATATTGATGCGATAATGGAGGTCGAGTGCACACTACACTCCACAGACACAATACTCTGCAATTACACACTAATACACAAACACCCCCTAGCACGTATGTGCATACACACTTTTCACTAAACAAAAAAACAAACAAACAAATGTGCCTATTTTACATGCAATTTTAGAACAAAAAAACTTATTCACTATCCATCCACAATCCAGTGTTATTGGTGTAGTATTTTTAATATATTTTGAGTTAGCTTTTATTCTTATACTTTTTAGTTTTCATTTTCATTTCAGTTTAAGTTTTGGTAATTTTATTATATGCTTTTGTCATTTTTATTAGTTTTTTTTTAATAATTCTATTTTAATTTTTAAATGTAATTTATTTAATGTATTTTTAGTTTTAGTCATTTTAGTATTTTAACAAACATTTATTTCACTAAGTTTTTAAGTTTGTTTTTCATCTAATATTTACATATTTACATAGTTTTATTTTTTGTAAACAATAACAACACTGCCAGTTTAAAATTGTAATAAATGTTCTTAAATCATATATTTTTGTAGCACAAATGGCATTCTGTTCTATATAAATTAGAATTCTATACAAATTTTAATTATTGTACATATATACATATATCCCTTACATTGCCTCATTTGTTAACATTAGTTAATTGTTAACATGAACTAACAATGAGCAATACATTTGCTACAGTATTTATTAATCTTTGTTAACATTAGTGAATAAAAATCCAGCTGTTTATAGTTTGTTCATGTTAGTTCATTAACTAATGTTAACAAATACAATTTTTGTTTTTAAATATGTACTTGTAAATGTTGAAATTAACATTAACTGAGATTAATAAATGCTGTTTAAGTATTGTTCATTCTTAGTTCATGTTAACTAAAGTAGTTAACTAATGTTAACTAATGAAACCTTATTGTAAAGTGTTACTGAAATAATATACAGTCAGCTGATCATTATCACAAAAAAAAAAAAAAAAAAAAAAAAAAATCCCAACAGGGTTGTCAGGATCTTATGTCATTTTGAAGGGGTTTATTTTGCAATAATGACCAGATAATTGCACATTAGCCCACTGGACATTATTACACTGATACTTCAATTAAAATTTTTAATATTTAAGTTCCAATAGTTACTTGTAGACATTAGAGAAAGATATAACTTGAGCACAGCTATATATGAGTTGACAGCTATACAACCCTAATTCCAGAAAAGTTGGGACGTTTTTTAAAATTTGAATAAAATGAAAACTAAAAGACTTTCAAATCACATGATCCAATATTTTATTCACAATAGAACATAGATAACATAACAAATGTTTAAAGGGAGAAATTTTACACTTTTATTCACTAAATGAACTCATTTCAAATTTGATGCCTGCTACAGGTCTCAAAAAAGTTGGCACGGGGGCAACAAATGCCTGAAAAAGCAAGAAATTTTGAAAAGATTCAGCTGGGAGAACATCTAACTAAGGCAGAGGCAGAGCCTCTCAGAAGTAAAGATGGGCAGAGCTGTGAAAGAGTGTGTAAAAAGATTGTGGGAAAACAATGTTCCTCAATGTCAGATTGCAAAGGCTTTGCAAATCTCATCATCTACAGTGCATAACATCATCAAAAGATTCAGAGAAACTGGGGAAATCTCTGTGCGTAGGGGACAAGGCAGAAGACCTTTATTGGATGCCTGTGGTCTTCGGGCCCTCAGACGACACTGCATCACTCATCGGCATGATTGTGTCAATGACATTACTAAATGGGCCCAGGAATACTTCCAGAAACCACTGTTGGTAAACACAATCCGCCGTGCCATCTGCAGATGCCAACTAAAGCTCTATCATGCAAAAAGGAAGCCATATGTGAACACGGTCCAGAAGCGCCATCGTGTCCTGTGGGCCAAGGCTCATTTAAAATGGACTGTTTCAAAGTGGAAAAGTGTTCAATGGTCAGACGAGTCCAAATTTGACATTCTTGTTGGAAATCACGGACACCGTGTCCTCCGGGCTAAAGAGGAGGGAGACCTTCCAGCGTGTTTTCAGCGTTCAGTTCAAAAGCCAGCATCTCTGATGGAATGGGGGTGCATAAGTGCATACGGTATGGCCAGCTTGCATGTTTTGGAAGGCACTATGAATGCTGAAAGGTATATAAAGGTTTCCAGATGACGTCTATTTCAGGGAAGGCCTTGTGTATTTCAGCAGGACAGCTGAAATACACAAGGTATATTGCAGCTATTACAACAGCATGGCTTTGTCGTAAAAGAGTCCGGGTGCTGAATTGGCCTGCCTGCAGTCCAGATCTTTCACCTATAGAGAACATTTGGCGCATCATTAAACGAAAAATACGTCAAAGACGACCACAAACTCTTCAGCAGCTGAAAACTCCAGAAACTCATAACCTCGATGCCCAGACGTCTGGTAAACATGGTAAACATGCCCCCGTCACAACTGTTTTGAGACCTGTAGCAGGCATCAAATTTGAAATGAGCTCATTTTGTGCATAAAACTGTAAAATTTCTCAGTTTAAACATTTATTATGTTATCTATGTTTTATTGTGAATAAAATATTGGCTCATGTGATTTGAAAGTCTTTTAGTTTTCATTTTATTCAAATTTAAAAAACGTCCCAACTTTTCCGGAATTCGGGTTGTACAGCAAACAAGCAAGATAAGATGTTTATGTACTTTTTTTATCATGGCAGCAGTACATTATTAAATTATGACTGAAGAGCATTATTACTGGGCATATATCCAGACTTACATGTAGCCAAGTAAAGTTTAAAGTCCCAGTAAAGTATAAGGTTTTGATCTGCAAGATGGGAATTGTATCCCCCATTTCTTAGCAAATTCCCACCGCAGAGAAATAGATGGTCTTGTTATTTGCAACCAAGTAATGGCAAGAAATAAACCCAGGACCAAAGGAAGACTGTGTATAAGCTAAGAGATTATGATGGTAATAAAAACAGATGAAGCTTTGAAAAAAAAAAAAAAAAAAAAAGGTTTTATGAAAGAGCCCAGATGGAAAGCAATACAAGTGTCTCATGATCTCTCTAAGCCTTTCTATCTCCCATTATTGTCATCTCCTCCTCCAATTTTCTTTTCAGACTTGCACACATGAACAAATCAATGAAGAAAATACTTCTGTGTTCACGTTTATCCCCCCTCTACCCTTGCTGCACACAAAGCCCGTCGTAACCATGGCGACGGACGGTAAGGAGGCTAAGCTTGATGAGCGGGTAGAGGTAACAGTATCTGAAGGCCCAGGTAAACGAAAACAGAGTGAGGATCTTTGCAAACGGCCTGCTCTTAAAGTGACAGTGCAGCACACTAAATGCAACAAAGATTTTCTGCACTGTCTCTTTAAGAACTGTTTGGTGTTTTATGGGTTCAAAAATTGTGTGCTGTGTCTGTGTGTCTTTAAAGAAATATTTCTTTCAAAATGACAATTCTGTCAATATTTATGCATCCTCATGCCTATAAAAACCTATATGAAGGTTTTATTTAATTTAATGTTGTTTTCCATGCAATTACAATGATTGGGGAGACTTTTATTGCTAATTCTCTCATCCATGCAGCTTGATGCCTAAACGTTCACCTTAAATTTTGATCTGCTAGCTTCAGAAGTCTTCTCACAAGTCACATGAACCACTTTTATGGTGCTTCTGTGTCCTGTATGAAGTTTGATAGCTCCAGTCCTCATTCATTATAATTGCATGGAGCAGAGAGACCATCGCATTCTCCAAAATTTCCCTTTTTTTGGAACGACATGAGCATGAGTAAATGATTTTCATTTCTGTGTGAATTATAAGTCCTTTAAATATGACTTAATCACATTATTGTTGCTTTACAAGGTTTACACACCTTTCCGTGTGAACCTTTTGCCCTCAAACTTTATAACCACGTTTAACTAATGATATCCCATGTGTGACAAATTTCATTCTTTCTCAGCATAGCTGACGTGTGACATGCTTTAGTTTGAAATGGTTTCTGAATGTTTTTATGGATATGTACCAATGTTAGGCAAACAAATACACTGCTGACAAAAGGAACCGTGCCAATTATGTTATTTATGATAAATGTATCAATTAATAATGCCGAGATTTGGAGTGTGAGGGGAACAGTCAGGTTTAGGTGTGCAGTAATTGCCATGGGACAGAAAAAAATTGGGTTATTGGCTTTGCTGCACTAGTGAGAAATATTATACAACAGGACGAGTGTAAGGAGCAAGGTTGAGTATTCCTATGTTGTTAAGTGGGACGGACGTGTGTTTGAGCTTTTGTGAAGAAGTGAGAGGAACAGTCAGGTCTGAGTGAATTGATTTAGCAGTACTGACACTCATAGGAACAGGAAGGCCACGTTTGAGTTTATAGTGGTTGTAGTATGAAGGAGTAAAAGCGAGACACATCGAGGGCTGTTTCTCTGGCTGAGTGGTGTCCACTCACATCATATGCCTCAGTGATTGAGGACGCCTGCAGCACTGCATTGTGGGCCAGAGAAACGGAGTAGTAGCAGCTGGGAACAGACTGTGACTTGGACGAGCCTTTGAGGGGGAAATGATGAGACAAAATATGAGAAATCATAAAATCATCCAGTCATATGCGCTCGTAAAGCAGTAAACTCAGAAACGATAATAACTTCAGGAACAACAGAAGTGGACACTGACAGCAGGTACCAAAGTCTTATTACTTTCTTTGTTATTGTGCCATTGTTTTTTGAGCAGCAACACACTTACTGTGTAACTCCACACTACTTTCCACTTTTAGCCTGTAACAGATCCACGCTGATCTCTAGCTGAATTTATCCACTCTGTGGTGTAGAGTGGCCCTGTCACTCCAGCCATTTCACTTGGAGCTCCTACAACACAGATACAGACACTCATAAGCCTTAGAAATGCACACAAACACATACCTAGAAACAGAAAATATGGCATGGAGATGTTTTGCTCTTGCTAGGTGGAGTGCTTCTGGCTTTTATACCTTCAGAAGGACCAAGAAGGGAGCTGCAGGCTGTAATAGACATAAATCACACATGCACATACATAACAGGAAGGAATTGAAAAATGAAGGTAGCTGATGATCAAAAAGAGAAACTCATACACTATCAAAAGTTGGTGTCAGATTATTTTTTGAAAGAAATTAATACTTTTTTTTTTTAGCAAGGATGCGTTAAATCAATCAAAAGTGACAAGTTATTTTGAACTTTCCATTTATCAAAGAATTCTGGAAAAAAATGTTTTCCACAAAAATATTAAGCAGCACAACTGTTTTCAACATTGATACGGAGAAATGTTTCTTTAAGCACCAAATCAGCATATTAGAATGATTTCTGAAGGATCATGTGACATTAAAGACTGGAGTAATGCCTGCTGAAAATTCAGCTTTGCCATCAAAGGAATAAATTACAATTTAATTAATGTATTACAATAGAATTTAAAATTTTAATAATATTTCAAAATATTACTGTTTTTGTTGTATTTTTGATCAAATAAATCCTACCTTGGTGAGCATAAGAGACTTCTTTCATAAAAAAACAAAAAAAACAAAATCATGATGAAAAAAATCTTACAGACCCCAAACTATTAAGCAGTAGTGTATGTAACTAATGTTTTATTTCATATGTTTTATATGCAATTTTATTCATAAACAGTGCTTTTTGTGCTAGTCTTATCTTCGTAGCCTTTATGATTCATAATAACTTTCTATACTCAGGAAGTGGTGCGTCTCCAAAGCACTCCATACAAACCAAAGGTCCTTTGTCTTATCATTAGTTTAATGTCGTTACATGGGAACCGTACGATTCAGTCATTTCAGAGACTCTTTGCACCTGCAGATTTCCACTTTAATTGGTAGGTTGTGAATTATTCTGTAAAGATTGTTCTGGATTGTTTTTGTAGAGATTAGGAATTAGTTGTTTATACTTTTGTGCTTGATTGTTGGTAATAAAGCACAGATTTAATTCTCAATTGGTATGTTGTCAACATAAGTAACGGATGGAAAACAAGATAGTTTATTTAGCATTATACAGAACCCAGTTGGGTTTGAATTATTTGTATAGCCCTTTTTACAACACATATCCATCCAAGCAGCTTTAAAAAGAATAGTGCCTTAAAAAATCACCAGTAAGCAAACTGTGATGTTTAGGTAGATTGGGAGGAACATCTCCCCTGTAATACCGCTCATGAATTACTTAATTAATGAATTAGCAATACAAGTCTAAAGCAGTATTTGAGTCATCTATAAAGGTAAAAAGCTTTGCCGTTGCTACATCCATGTGTCGTGGTCACGTGGATTGCAGGGCTCACGCTGACGCAAAACATTTGCAAGAGTAATGTTTACATACAGAACGTAGCTTGAACAACCAGATGCATTTACACGTGATCAAGTTGCATTTTGTATGCATTTGGCTGGATTGCTATTTATCTTAAATGAATCTTGGAGGGACTTTTCCTTCAGTAAATACTCCCAAAGTGTTTTAAGTAAAAGCCTGTGAGACACACTTTTTTTTAGTTTTTTTTGCAAGTAATATTACTGATGACAGTTTTAAATAAAAGTTCTTTTTTAGCAGTTGGCTCCTAATTGTTGGCTTTCTCTTTCTTCTGTGTTGCCTTCATAGGACCTTGACATTACTGGATGTTTAAATGGAACATCTGGTCACCATAATTATACAAGGCTGTCTCAGGACAAGGACTTTCACACAATAATAACCTGATTCCATAGCGTCTGATCTGTTCTGGTCCTCCATTTCATTAACATTAATTAAAAATGCTCACATACTGTACATGTACTGTACAATACTGTATGTTTATATTTAAATATGCACAGCACTAGCACTAGCCTTTTACTGCTTAATGACTATTTATCACCATTCTTTGCCCCCACTTTTTACCAGAACGGCGACGGCAGGGCAAATTCCAGCCATTCAGGCGTCTGTTTGGGAAGAAGAAAAGGAGGGAAGAAGAACGTGGATTTGAGGGATCTGAACTGAAACCTAGCCATTCCACTGATGATGTCTGCAATGGGGTGGCCACAGTTAATGAAGAGAACAATCAGTATCTAAGGTAATTCTCTGATGTATTTTATAACAAATTTAGCTGGGTCTGCCATGCATAATCTATGCAAAATTGTGTACTTTATTTTAGATGCTGCCAAGAGTTGTTTATTTGTTGAATTGAGTATTGAAAACATTCACAGATGTGCTGTAATTAAAAAGCGTTTATATCTGTGTTCACAGGGAGTTAAACACCCTAGGGTCCCGAGCCTTTTCACACGAGAGTGTATTTATCCCTGAGGACACTGAGAAAACACATCCAGGACAGACAATGTCCCAGGAGAACGTTTCAGACAAAGTCAGGACCATTCAGGTGAGACTCTGTACATAAATAGTGCAATTAAAAATGTTCATATGCACAGAATCAAGCCATGCACCAGACTTTGACATCAGCATTACACCAGATTGATAAATTTTCTTTTAGACATTTTTATTACTATCAAGGTCAAGAAATAAAAAAAATATCATGATGTCTATGATAAATCATTTTTTGTGCTGGTATCTTTAGGACTAAATGTTTAGGACTAAACAACCCCAGTTCTGTCCATTATTTTACTCTCTATGCTTTTGTTGACAGAAGCAAATTGGACATAATATCAAATTTGGTCAGAGACCCCCTTCACTTAGAAAGAGTGAGGGAGATGAAGGTAGCTCAGATGAGGAAGAGGTACCACGAAGTCCGCTGAGGGTTCTTGCTCAGGTGGAGAATGAACCACAGGGGACTGAAGCCAAGGAAATAGTAAGTTAATCTCCAAATTATTATCCACTGCTTACATATAGTAACATAATGCTGCTCATCAGTCACAAGTTATATACAAGAAAACACAGTTAAAGAACACTGCTCTGTTTGAGAGAGAGTAAGGTTCTAAGAAAGATTTCCTCACTTGCCAAAATGGACATTTCTGCACTTGGAAGGCACTTACTGAAAGCATTTTACAGTGGATTCAAGGTATAAATTTGATCAGTAACCATACTGTTGCTAATGCCATGCTCTAATTAAGTTGCAGAAAATTGTAATACTGTCAGACTTTCAATACATTAGCTGCTTTTCCACCATCGGGCCGATCGGTTCTAAGAATGGTAAGGTCCAGTTATACTTCCACTTGAGCTTGGTTCGGCACATCACAATTACAATCCGTTCTCGGCCTGGATTTTTCAGCTTGGTTGGCTAACCATGCTGAACCGTGCTGGTATAATGTGTGCGCCACCACTCAGGATTGGCCTCTTGTCTGTTACCTGGCTACCAGTTTTACTGCAGCTGGCCAAGTGCGCTATTTGAGCCAAGTAAACATAAGTTAATAATAAAATTAAAAATCCTCCTCCTAATGCGATCGCTATTTACATCTCATATAATTTAAGCAACGAGAATGGTTTGACCCGATGGTGGAAAAGCGGCTATTGATTCCATAGACGTATAACATGCTTCAGAACCCTGCTCTACCATAGTCACAAACTCAGATTGTTTGTGTTTTTGCTTTACAATTAGGCTGTCAGCCATGACACGGTCCAGCACAGAACTCCAGTCAAATCCCCACGCTCTAAGCGCCCACCTCCCCCTGGCACAATTGAGTCCATCAATCTAGATGCTGTCCCTCAGTCTGTCCCACGCTTGGACAATACTGCTGCCAAACACAAACTGTCTGTCAAACCGAAGAACCAGAGGGTATCTCGCAAACACAGAAGGTTTACACAGGTAAAGGGAAAGGTGTTCTTCAAAATGTGATCAGCATCTATTAGGATAGCTTTGATGAAAAAGGGATAGTAAAAGTGATAGTTTAACCAAAAATGAAAAGCATTATTTATTCATCATTTACTCACTCTCATGTTGTTACAAACATATGACTTACTTTCTTCTGTAAAACACAAATTACATTTTGAAGAATGCTTTAACTGTATTTGTGCATATGATCAAAGTCAATGGGGTCCAGAACAAATTTGACTTTGATTGTATGAACAAAACAAACAAAGACATTTTTCAATTCTTCAAAATCTTATTTTGTGGTCTACAGAAGAAAGAATGTCATACGGGTTTGGAATGACATGAGGACGAGTAAATCATGACTAAATTTTAATTTTTGGGTGAACTATTGCTTATAAAGAAAATAATTCCAAAGCATTAAGTTCTGCAACTTTGAATATATTTCAGGAGTTTCATGAAGAGGATCTCTCTGAAATGCAAGAGGAATCTGAAACACAAAAAGACGAAGAAGTGTTTGATTTGTCAAGAGAGGACTATAACATTATCCATAGGAGCAGAGGAGATTATGAACCCACTGAGAAATCAGTGAGGCGACAATTTCATGAAGAGGAGCTAGAACGCCTTGAGCTTCAGAGGAGGGAACAAGAGGAAGAAAGAAAGATGGAGGAACAACAAAGGAGAATTGAGGAACAGAGGCTAGAAGAAGAAAAGTGGCTCAGAGAGGAAGAAGAAAGGCTGCAAAAGGAGGAAGAGGAGAGGAAGCAGCGAGAGGAAGAGGAGAGGAAAAAAAGGGAAGAGGAAGAAAGGAGGAGAGAAGAGGAAGAGCAAAGATTAAGACGTGAAGAAGAGCAAAAGAGGCAAGAGGAAGAGGAAAGAATGCGGAAAGAGGAAGAGGAAAGAAGAAGAGCAGAGGAGGAGAGAAGGCTGCAGGAACTTGAGGTGGAGCGTCTCCGTTTGGAAGAGGAAAGAAAAAGGGAGCAGGAGGAGAGGAGGAGAAAAGAGGAGGAGGAGGCGGAACAACGGAGGATTCAAGAGTTAGAAGAGAAACGGCAGAGAGAGGAAAAGGAACGCCTCCGTGAGGAGGCTGAGAGGAAAAGACTAGAGGAAGAGGAGGAAAAAAAGAGGCAACAGCAAGAAGAGAAAGCTGGAGCTTCTGAGCCAGAATGGAAAAGAAAAGCAGAGGAACTAAGATGGAGAGAGATGGAGGAGAGACAGAGACCCTTTACTTTCAAGGTCTCCTCAGGCGAGAAGCAGATACTCTTCCAGAAGGTCAACCTCAGTCCTGTTACTCCAGCATCTGGCCAACAGGGTGAAACAACAGCTGAAACCAGGGAGGGAGCAAAAGCTTCTTCACCAGGAGGCACAGATTCACCAACTCTGTCTTCATCTCTTTACGTCCCACATACTGCAATTCTTGTGACAGGAGCCCAACTTTGTGGAACCGCAGTCAATCTTGATCAGATCAAGGACACAGCCTGCAAGTCGCTTCTTGGCCTTTCAGAAGGCAAAAAAGCCATGGGCACTCCTCCAACCAAGATCAAGACATCTCCAGACCGTAAATCTGGGAAAACCAAATCCTTATACGAGTCTTCCTTATCTGCAGACCAATCTAACGCTGCTGTCCTGGCAGAATGGGCAAGTATCCGATCCAAAATTTTTAAAGGTGCTGAAGAGGGAAAGTATCCCGAACACCCAGATCAGAGTCGCAGGCCGATAAGTGAGGATCTGAATACAGTGCCATTTTCTCACACCAACCTCAGGAAAACCATGTCAGCCAGTGCTAAGTTTTCCATCACACCAGCTAGGAAGAAATTTCCTGATTCCAACAGGAACTCCGAGATTTTTGGTCAGGAAGAAGGTGTGAAACTAGAATTGGCATCTCCAGAAACTCCCTCTGTCCAAAAAGCAGAGTTGCTGTCTTTAGGTACCAAGATACAAAGCAGGGGAAGCAAGGTTGTTCGCATCGCAGATAGTGCTGAAGAATGCATGTTTGCCAAAGACCTCCCCTCCTTTCTTGTTCCCAGTCCGCCACATGGATCTCCCAAGTCACAGAGATCCGAGACTGGCTCCCAAAGTCAGGCAGAATCAGAAGATTCAGACACAAAGGATGAAGGAGATCAGAAGGATCAGGGTGGTGATGAGCGGCCTTCACCTTTTGGAATTAAGTTGAGAAGAACCAACTACTCTCTTCGCTTCCACAGTGAACAATCAGCAGAGAAGAGAAAGAAAAGGTACAGTGCAGGAGACAGTTTTGAAGGTGTCCCAGTGCCCCTCACTGCCATTGACCAAGACTCTGATACTTCTACGCTCTCTGGAAAGTCTAGCCCTGTTTCTCCGCAACAAGAAATAGTCGGATTCCGAACCACTGTAGCATCTAGTAAAGATTCTCGAAGCAAGTTTAGCAGAAGTACTCTCCCTTTGGCACGTACTGAAGGCGACAACTTTGCCCCCAAGCCTCCACTTTACCAAAAACCAGCTACTTCCCCTAAACCATCTGAAGGTGCCACACCTCCACCCTCTCCTCTCCCAAAACCTGGCAGAAGGACTTCAGGGGACATGATTTCACAAAGGACAAGTGAAACAGAACAGATAGCTACTGAGCAGAGCAGCGATCATAAAGAAGTTGCAGCATCTGTACCATCCCAGAAAAATGGACAAGGAGAGGAGGAGTTTAAAGAAAAGAAGTCATTTTTTCCATCCATTAGCATCCCATGGAGAGAAAAAACAGATCGCAGGACAGAACTCATTAAAAAAGGTAGGAAATTCTCAAGCACTGTAGAGCTATAACTGTATGATCTTCACCTTATTACAATGCTTGCAAAGCAGCACTGTATTGATATTTCTTAAACTTCTATATTAAACTTTTACAATGAATTCAATTCGAAATTAAGATAATTACTATCCTTGTAAAGAGTACAACAGATGCGTAGAAGACTTTAAAATTGTTTCTAGTCTTTCTTGTCAATTTGACACCTACATTTTTTTTCCTTCACAGAAAAACCCTCTCTGCAGGCCAGGCACTCTCTGGACAGCTCACGGACACAGGAGAAAGAGGCAGGACCACTTTGGATCACTCTGGCACTGCAAAAACAGAAAGGCTTCAGAGAACAGCAACAAAACCGAGAGGATAGGAGGAGCCAGAGAGAGGCTAAGCTGGCTGAGAAACAAGCTAGGGACAGAGAAAGCGTATGTATACCTTATAAATATAGCCATACAGTCTATTATCATAACTAGCCTACACTGCTGGTACTATATATAAAGTTGTAATAACAGTGTCTTAACCAGATGCAACGTAATAATGCAAAAATCAATAACAACCACCTCTTTCACATAAATCTTACCAGCCGTGACATTTTGTTGATCACTTGGTTTCTATTTTTGTGGTTTTGTGCTGGGTAGCACTGTCCATTTGGAAATCTCATTGATCCAAAATCATGCTGCATATAACTGTACAATATAACAGTACAATCTTCTGATTGGCTGAGAGTTTTGCTTGTTGTAAACTTGTTGTATTGCACCTGGTTAGGGCACGGTATAATGTTGTACTAAACAAACCTCTCTGTTTTAATAGCAATTGGTGTTATTTGTCTCTGAAAGGCTGGAATGGTCAGTCCCACAGAGGATAAAGGTAATGGAAGTTCCAGCCTGCCCAAACCTCAAACAACAGATGAGAATAAAAGACCAGACACACTCCTGGCCCGTTTTGAACGACGCGACAACTTGAAGAAAGCCAATACCTTGCCCAGCTCAGTCACAGGTAAAAAAACAAAACAAAAATAGCGTATTTGATTATATTTCCCCTCAGAAGCTTTATACTGGGGTTATTATTGGTAACTCTGTGCCTTATGCTCAGTTGTTATGTAGGTTTTTGATCATTTATTTATTACATACTCATCCCCCTTGCTGAATTGCAACTGACAAAAAAAGTATGAGTGGGATTTAGACATGGCTTCCATTCATGATGTGAAACTGAGACATCTAACCACAAAAATGCAGAAAAGAGCAATCTCTAAAATTGTTAGTCCACTTGCAAACAATGAAAGCAAAACAAACAAATTTGAAATCACAGCTGAAGCCATATTTTTTCTTTCTTTTTAAAAGTTGAAATAACAGACTCTACACCATCTCCGCCAGCAACAAAGGATGTGACAAAGCGCTTCCCACCTGGTGACACTACCCAGGTTTCTACCGAGCCAGCCTGGCTTGCCCTAGCAAAGCGTAAGGCCAAAGCCTGGAGTGACTGCCCACAGATCATCAAGTGATCCATTACTACTGACCCAGTGAAAAAGCAAATAAGTCTTATCTCCTTCATCCACATCAGTTAGCCATCACTGCTCTCCAGCTCACCTTTGGCTCTAAACAAAAAGTCCATAATTTATTTTCAAGCAATCAGGCATTTCCGAATAACTGGTATTTAAGTTTAAAAAAAGTCTTTCCACAAAGACAAAATATTGTACTACTAATATTCAAACTGGCTACAGATTTTATCAGTTGATGAGAGAAACAATGACATCAACACCACCCCTCTGGTTTTCAATACACAGGATTATTGCAATAACATGCATCAATGGTATATTTACTAATTTTGTGTTGCAGCCAATCAAACAAGCCCTAGAATCTTTGTCGAGAAGTTGCAGCCCTTCATATCTTTGAAGTCACCAGTGGTCCTGTTAACAGTGTAAATACACAATGCATGTCAAACTGTTGATACTAGATATTACTAAAACAATATGAGTGGTTCACATTCAGTACAAATGTAACACATTTCAAATAAAACAAGACAGTATGTTATTGCTTTGGTGACAATTCTGGGAAGCAATTCAAGGGCTAATAATAACAACGGTTGTTGAAACCTTCACAAATTTCACTCCTCCCTCCCGCAAGCATGTGAATCAGAGAAACGGTTTTGTAATTTGGTGGTGGAGGGGGGGGATTTTTTTCTCCATGTATACACTAAAATCAGTTGGCACTTGTAGACCTTGCCGATGGACAGACGTTGTCACTTTTTTATTTCTTAACTTATTATATTTGATATCTTGGCAAAGTAAAAAGATCTTCACTGTGTCCGTGACAACTGTGAGTACTGTCATTTTAACTATTGCTAAAAATCATCATGATAATGACACGTCAGCACTGTTTACTCATGTAATTAACTAACACTGAATTTTTCCTTCAAGTTTCCATGACAATATAGTAAATGCACTTGAGCCGTGCTGTCAGTTGATGAAAAATCTACTTCTTGCAGTGTCCATACCCGCCTGTTTCCGTAGAACTGCCTGCTTGCTGTATCATAAACAATGCTATCCTTGCGTAGCGTGTGCTAGCATCACTTTTACAGCTAATTAGCAAAACCTGCGACATGACTAAGTGATGGGAGATCAGTGTTTCAAATGCAATGTCCCAGGGGGGATTAAAAAAAACAGGTCTAGCCAATGAAAATGCCCCTTACAAAAAAGGGGAGCAATTCCAGTGAGTGAATGAACAGACTATTAACTGACATCACCTCTGCGTCCTTGAAGAAGGCAGCTAACCCCAGATCACTCCAGGGGGGATTGTCCTTGTAGGTGAACTAAGTCGCTCTGGATAAAAAAGCGTCTGCTAAATGATGGAAGATATTAAATGGAAACTGACTCCACTATCTAATGTAATGTTGTATGTATGTAATGTATGTATGTATGTATGTATAGAGGTGAAATGAAACAGACTGTATTCCTTTGGAGATCTCCTGAACTGCAGTCGCGTCACTTTGTTTTTACATTGGTCGTGTGCAATAGCATAGCTCAAACAGTGTTGTATGTGATATGAAACAAAAGGTTTGTTGATAATTGCACTTTTTTTTTTGTTCACTTTAGAAAAATCCATTAAAGTGACGCAAATGTTATGAAATATGTAGAGAAAATTAAAGGAAGCTGTTTGAACTCAGCGGACTAAAATTCCTGTCTTTGCACAAAAACAAACATGAACATTAATGCTAAAAACATTTATGTATTTTGCAGGACATATTTACATAACGCACCATACTGATTATATCTAAATCATTTTTTTCTAATAAGTACTTTTGGGAGTCACCCAAAAAAACAACAACACATGGATTTTTATTATTAATAATCACTTTTTGGTCAGTTCTAGACAATAAACATAATCATTACGACATCCAACAACCAAGTTATGTCCCCATACGACAGGAGAGGAGAAAAGCTCGCCTGGCAAAGACAATGTTGCCTTCAGTGTGCCGGTTTCTCCATCTAAAACCCACACCTTTCCATCAGTGGAGCACACGGCCACTAGTGATCTCAAACCCCACAGAGCGCCATCAAACACAAATGGAGTAGAGAACACCTTGCCTGTGGTCTGGAACTTCCACAGTAATGATCCATTATTGCCATTTAAACAGTATACATGACTGTCATGTGACCCACATGTAACTGTGAGTTTGGGTGATTGTGTGCTCCTGCTGGGTGTTGTAGAAATCATCTGATTGGTCAAAAATGTCATGGAAGAAATGCATGGCGATGAGAAGATTGGTCCTTTAGCGGAGAAGTCCCATAACTGCAAAATAATGGAATAAAATCTCAAAAAACAGTCAAAATCAGTGTAGACATTCTTATAATCTTCTCTACACCGCAATTAAAGTCTACTGGATGAAATCTGTAGAGTCTTAGAGTAAAAAAAAAATATTACTACAAACATTACTGAGGTTTGAAAAACGAGTGCAATATACATAGTAGAATAAAAGAGCATTGTTGTTGTTTAGTGTTCATTGCTCTAGTGGTAATGACCATAATTTGAAAAATAAGATGATTAAAGTTAAATTTATTCCATTTATCTTCTCTAAGGCAACTTTTCCCATTTTCCTCTCACCGTATCTCCAGAATGGCTTATTCCAATAATATGGCCATTTACTGAACCAATGAAGACTGAGGAATCAGAGCAGTGAGGAGATGAGAAAAACGGGACAGTGCTGGAATATGTCCACAAGACTTTTCCACTGTCCTGGACAGACAAGAAAATGGAGAATGACAAGACAAATGTTAGCTTTCAACATGACCCCTATATACTCCATTCCCAAGATCTTTGTATCAGAGAAGTTGGCTGATACACTTTCAAACTTCAGTACTGATATGTGCTTTTGTGCATGTACTCCAGTGAAGAAGGAACATTTACTCACTGGATTAAGACAGTGGAGATTCCCACTCAGAGTACTACAGTATAACTGTCTAGGAGACAGCTGGACACAAGGGGATGAAAACACTGCACCGCCACCACAATAGTACTGCCATATACAAGTCTTAGACTGGGAGAAATAGAGACAAGTGTGTGAAATATTAAGGGAACATGCAGAATCTGCAAGAAGATATTTACAAAAAACAAACTACAGCTAATGAAATATACATTTAGTTTTAGCCCCAGTGTTGTTATTATTAACTAAAGCTAAAACTAATAAAAATACTTATTGTTGATTGAAATAAAGTTGAACTAATATGAAATATAATTATTAGATTAAAAACTTAAAAACCTAATTAAAATTAAATAAGTTACTAAACTAAAACTGAAATTAAAAAGCTAACTAGAATTATTTAAAAAAAAAACAAAAAAATAATACAAATGACAAAAGCCCATTACAAAATCACAAAAACTCAAAGTAAAATATCAAAAAAAAAAAAAAATATATTAATAAATACTATATTAGTATATAAATAATACCAGCATAATACTGTTTAGCACTACAAAAATATAAATAAAACAGAAGTATTTCTCCTGTATATTACCAGTGGGTCTAATGCATAAATATTGCCATCATGGGACCCTGCAAAAATCATCCCAGTTTTAGGGTCTACAGCAGGGGAACTTTTCACCACATCCCCTGTCTCAAATGTCCACACAGTTTCCCCACAGGAAACGTCCAGGAAATACACTTGTCTGTCATAGCAGCCTGAGAAAAAGGGTTAAACACATGTTACAAATGTGGATGACAAATAAACTGATTTATAAATTTAGCCCTGAAATCTCTAAGCTTTGCTTTTAGAAAAAAACTCCATATTCAAGCTAAAGTAGTTACAACCTTATTACAACCATGTTAGTTCTTTTAATTCAATTACACATTCCTTTAAGATCAAGTACAAACCTACTGCTACAAGGCTTCCACATTTTGAGATGGCAGCAGAAGACTCCAACCGATCTCCAAGGATACGCTCCCAAATGACCTCTCCGTTGAACAGGTCAAGAGCCTGCAGTCTGTGCGAGTGAGAGCCAATGAACACAGTGGTCCTATCAGGACCCACCAGCAGCACTGGAGAGGCATCCACACATCTGCCTGTGTCTGAGCTCCAGCAGACTCGCAGGCCAAGCGGCAGGACGTCTAAAGAGTCTTTTCTAGAACCCTCACCTATACCTGTGCTCTCAGTGAAGGGTAACGTCTCAGTAACTTCATGAGGTACACGGAGTTCTGTGGCCTTTTTAAAAGCAGAATTTTTCTGACTTGTCTTATAACATTCATGTGACGGATTAGATATAAAACCCAAGTGATTGTCAGATGTATCTGTCACTAGAAGTTTGCTCTCGTTTGTCTCTAGTGCATCGGAGAAGTTTTCCTCTTGCATTTTCTGAAAACAACCCAAATCAATAACCTCACCAGCTCGTCTCACAACTACAAATCCCATAGTCTTTCTCACTGAGGGAACTACAGAACCCAATGTGCTTTCCGTAGCATTCACTGTGACTATTTCCTTTAGTTGTCTTTTAGATGAAACTGCAGTGTCTGAATAATCTAGCATTCTCTTCTTTGATGGTTGGATTGCATTATGCGTTTCTGTCATGACGTGGCTAAGCACATCTGAGAAAGAGCCATCTAATATGACCTCCAGCAGGCCCACAGAGGTTGTCCCCATGGCAACAGTGATCTCATCACAGAGACGCAGGGCCTGAAGGGAATCTCCTCCACTTAACATGAAGTGTGCATCTTCCTCAACCACCACGTCATTCAGCAGGCCAAGACACTCCTAATACACACAGACAAACACAGAATGGCAGATTCACTCAGCAGGCAATGGGAAATATCTTGCAATATTTAAGAAATACCTCCGTGTGTCAAACAATTAGAACTAGTACTTTTCTTGAAAAAAAAAAAGAAAAGTAAACGCTATTTATACCTTCCACAGGGTCTGTAACTTCAGTCTCACAGATTCAATGTCTTTCCATACAGTTTGTTTATTTATGTCTTGTCTTCGAGTGTCACACATTCTCATCAACTCATCAATGGCTATTTTACCTAAAACAACAGGAATGTAAAAGTAACTATGAAAACTATTACCACGATGAAAAAACATGTTCACATCTGATTAAATGGATATGCTAAAGTGACTGTGAAATGCTAAAGCTTAAAGGGTTAGTTCACCCAAAAATGAAAATTAAAGCCATCCTAGGTGTATATGATTTTCTTATTTCAGTCAAACACAATCAGAGTTCAAACACAACGGAGATCTGGCTCTTTCAAGCTTTATAATGGGAGTGAATAGTAACTGATATTTTGAAGCCCAAAAAAGTGCATCCATCCATCATAAAGGTAATCCATACGGCTCCAGTGGGTTAATAAAGGCCTTCTGAAGTGAAGCAGTTTTTGTAAGAAAATATCCATATTTATAACTTTATAAACTATAATCACCAACTTCCGTTCACGAGCGAGTTGAGTTCTGGTGTATGACGTAGGATGTAGAAGTAGCGTAAGCTTAGGTGAGAGTAGATAAATAGGGCTGGGCAACAAACTCAAAACTTTAAAAATTCTCATTTTAGACTTCTAATTCATGACCAGTGTTTTGTTTTGCTCTATCCTCTGCGCTGGTCAATACATCATGCGTCAGGTCAAAGTTCAAAGGTCTTCTGCCGGAATCGACTCAAGTACCGAAGCCAGTGATTCTAGATTATAAAATATCAGTTACTATTCATTCCCATTATAAAGCTTGGAAGAGCCAGAATATTTTTACTATAACTGATTGTGTTTGGCTGAAAGAGAAAATTCATATGCACCTAGGATGGCTTGAGAGTGAGTAAATTATGGGATAATTTTTATTTTGGGGTGAACTAACCCTTTAAGTAATTACTAAATAATTTAATTAAATTTAAATGAATATTTCAGGGGTTTTTTTTGTATTAGATATGTCTAATAAATTAATAATACTAAGCATTTCAATTTAATTTAATAAATTATATTTGGATTGGATAGTATTGATTAATTTATCAGGGGTGCTTCAAGTAAATAATTTAAGTCATGGGGGAACAGCTGATATAAAAGTTTGGGAACCCCTGCCTTAGAGGATGGTGCTCACTTGCCATGAGAGGTGAGTGGAAGTGCAGGGATGAATAAAATCATGTCAGGAATGCTGTGACCGGCCACAAGCTGTGATAACCTATGGCGAATCTCTCCTTCAATAACTCTCAGCGAGAGGGTGGAGGCATTTCTTGAGACTTCTACATCGGTGAGGTCTTCAGAGGATTGTGTAGAATGTTGGAAAGGTTCTTCATGATGAATTTCAGAGGCGAAGGATGAAAGGGCTCCTAGTTGACCCGATGAGAGCACTATAAATGCCACCAGCCTGTCACCCTCACTCAGGCTCACTGCACACGCCTCTACCTGAGGCAAATTCTCAATCACCTGAGGACAGAAAGAAATAAATTAATGATATAAGATGTTATATGTATCTTTCAATACTCTCTGAATTCATAACATGACACATGGGTCACATAGTGCCTACCAGCTGCAAGGCATCTAAGTGTACACGCTGACCAAACCGTTTGACAAGCCGATCCTTCCTGCCCTGGAAATACAGACAGGAATCGCGCACCTGCACCCAGTCCCCAGTAGCACGCATTGTTCCCTTGACTACAGTTTCTTCATCGTCAAGAAGACACACCCTCTCCTGACCACCTAAATAAAGAGACAAAATTTCACTGTACAAACAACTAATATGAATGTGAAAGAAAGTACACTACCGTTCAGGGTCAGTAAGATCTTCTTTTTGAAAGAAAGAAATAGTTTTATAGAGCAAGGATGCATTAAATTGATCAAACTGACAGTAAAGATATCTATAATGTTAAAAAAATTGATTGCAAATAAATGTTCTTTTGAACGTTCTACTCATCAAAGAATCCCGAAAAAAAAAAAATTATCACGGTTAACACAAAAATAAGCAGCATGACTGTTTTCAACATTGATAGTAGTAAGCACCAAACCAGCATATTAGAATGATTTCTGAAGGATCATGTGATACTGAAAACTTTCAGCCTTTGCACCATTTCACATTAATAAATTCCATTTGAAAATATATTAAAATAGGAAACAGTTATTAAAAAACATTAATATTTCACAGTATTACTGTTTTTACTGTATTATTTGATCAAATAAATTCAGCCTTGCTAAGCATAAGAGACTTCTTTCAAAAACATTAAAAACGTTTTATAACAATCTCAAACTTTTGAACAGTAGTGTGTCAGAAAGCCTGTTAATCAACTTCACATTAATTTAAAGAGCATTTCAAGGCCTTCATTATTCTAGTGACTCTAGTTTTAGATAATTGTATCATACCAATGAATAACTGTCCTTCTCCTTCAGTGACGAGACGTCCTATTTCATCTCTCACTTCCATTATGGTATCCAACATTGGCTCTCCAAGGGGCACAGATATATCAGTTCTGTCAAACAAAACATATGTAAACAGACAATATATCACAAGAAATGGTTGAATACTAATAATATATTTTTTTTCTTTTTTGCATCACTTCAGGATAAAGCAGTTGAATCTGAGAACAACATTCTCTATAGACTGTCAATATAACTTTTTGTGGCTGATGCATCTTAGTAGTGTTATTTTAGTATTATTTATATACTAGAATAGTTTTTATTAATATTTTAAATTAGCTTTTATATATATATATATATATATATATATATATTTTTTTTTTTTTTTTTTAATTATATATATATATATATATATTTTTTTTTTTTTTTTTTTTTTTTTTTTTTTTTCAATTATTTTACTTTTAAATTACTTGAATTTTTAGTAATTTTATTGTGTGCTTTTGTTTTCTTTTTTTATTTTACTATTTAGGTTTAATTTATTTTTATTTTTTGTCTTCTGTAATATATTGCATAATACATACATACATACATACATATTTTATATATATATATATATATATATATATATATATGTATAAAATTGTGACAAAAATCAGTTTTAAAGTGTTTAAAAGATCGCTGTTATTTTCAACTTAATGTTTTTTGGGTTTTTTTATAATGGGTCTTCCTCAGTTATTTAATTCATGGTGTTGATGCAACTTAGTTTGCCATTTTAAGGAAAATAATTTGTACGCTTACAAGGAAATTGAATATATAATGGTAAATTACATGCATTGTTGCATTGTTTACTGAACATGCACTCACGTGTTTTCCAAGCACAGGTGTTTGTCAGGGACTTTGTACCAACTTGCCCAGCAAGAAACTTCTGTGGTGCCATAAAGATTACAGATGTGTGTGCCATTGCCTTCCTGCTTCCAGCTTTTGAGAAGATTTAGAGATGGAAATGGCTCTCCTCCAAAAGCCAATAACCTCAGGGATGAATTTGCACTAAGCACCTCCTCCTGAAGGACACGCCTTCCAAAGCGCCTCACAAGAGTGGGAGTAGCCTGGAAAATAATAAAAAAATTAATTATAGTACTTTAGTCATATTGGACTTATAAGGCACCTACTGGTGTAGAGACAGTATGGCATAAATGTTTTCGGTTTCCAATGCTAGTATAACTAATAATAATAATTAAAAAAAAAAAAAAAAAACCTTTATTCATAGTCAGCCATGATTAATTTATTCTACAACTTGAATTGTCCAATAACAGACAGAGGGGTTACCGAAAGAAAGTGAGTAGTATTGGAACAGTCATGTGATTTCAACATGGTCGCCCCCATGAGGAGATCCACTCCATGTATAATAAATAAATAAACAAATAAAAAAGCACTTTTATTAGGCTACTGATATTACTAAAGTCTTAGTCTCTTGTTAATGTACATGATTTTAAACATTCAAACTCAACATGTAACAGAAGTTGCGAGTTTAATATTTTCTTCCATTTTAATACGTATATTCAAGTAGCATGGCTTCTCAAACAAGAAAAAATTTAACATTTTGTGTATAAAACTATTTCATGAGTAAAAATCAACTGAGCACCTTTAAGCATTGGAGTGTAAAATGAAATTCTGAGTGATGCAAAACATGTTAAACTAAAATACTGAAAACAAATTATTGGTGCATGAAGATAAATGAACAAATGTCAAAAGAACACCATCATTATCTCTGTAATCTGCATAATGCACAAATTTCAGCTAACTACTCCCACTACCAATGTTGATTTCAGCACCATCGTCTCAACCTCACAGCATGTGCACATTCATGAGAAGATAAATGGAGAAATTAAGTGATTTGATTATTAAAATCTCTAATTAAATGATGTCAAAAACAGAAACTCATCACTGATAGTTCAGTGAGGAATAAAGTCACTTGCCTGTAAGACTGTTGTTGTGTTTCGTTTAAAAAGCACACGAGCAAGTCTGCGTGGCATCTTTTTAACAGTGGAGGGGACAATTAAGAGACATGCTCCGGAAGACAGGGCCAAAAACATCTCCACCACTGAAGGGTCAAAGGTTAACGGAGAGGACAGGAACACAACATCCTCTGCAGTCATCTTAAAGACAGATCTGTTGAGAACATTTTTAATTTTTTTTTTTAAATCATCCATTATCTCACAATCTTTATATGAACACTTGACTTGGGCTAGTTTTAACAAAGGCTGTATCTCAGTAACTACAAACCGAGGTTTTGTTTCAAAGTCCAGTTACACAAATGTGTGTTTTCTCTAGCACTGGTTTTGTATGTTGGTTTCAAACACCTATAGTTCAATACAATTTTTTAATATAAATTCTATCCTCCAAAGTAAAGTTACAGTATAATATTTTTGCTATAGCTGTCAAGTAAACAAGTGAACATATTAAAACAACACAGATCACATTCAGGTAGAAATCAAATATATAATGAAGGCAGATTTTAACTAAAAGACCAATGTGTCCTTACCGTAGATGTATAATATTAGGCATAATACACCTGTGTGGGACCTTCACTATTTTTGGAAGCCCTGTTGTTCCGGATGTGTGCAAAACATAAGCCAAAGTCTCCCTCTGCTGGATGTCTTTGGTCATAGAAGAGCTGGAAGGCTGATCGGACACCTGAACGTTTTCGTCCTTCTCACTTTGTAATTTTATTAAAGTGAGCCTTTGTGAGGACAACGTTGCACACATTTCCAAAGAAAGCAGGCTGGAAAATGCACTCTGGAATTGCTGTTGGTTACGAAACTTGCCATTAATAAAAACAATAAAATCTTCATTATTAATAATAATATAACTAATATAACAGTAATAAACCCACATTAAGCAATTCATTTTGTATCAAGCAGAAGTTCAGTCTGCACTTGTTCATCATTCTCATGGTGCACAGAGGTGGTGATGCAGGATCAAGAGGTACATATGCAGCAGGAAACTGCAGAATACTGTTCAGAGATGGAGACATTTGAATTAAATGCTTTGAACTATAAAACATTTGCTAATAAGTATGACCACACACTTAACTACAGTGAATCGTACCCAATAATCCAGACAGGAAGGAGGACATCAGCATGGCAGAATAACCCTATAATATCATCATGTTTCTGGACAGAGACGCGCAAGTGTCCAGTTAAATCATTTGCGAGGGACATAACTTCATCATATGTCAAAGAGACCCGCGCTGCAATGCTGCTGTCGAACGCGACAGCTGTTCTATCACCATGCTCACGCGCCGCCACGTGCACTAATTCATGAAGGAATTTCGCTGTCATATCTGAGCGAAAATTATGTTAAGTCACAATTTGAGAAATTGCACCGTACATTATATTCCCATCTAGTAGTTTATGAGCTCCTGTTTGCAAGCTAGCCATAACCAATTCGTGAATCTTTTGAGTCGAATGCATGCTGAACCGGTTCACGAATCGCGTCCTTTGTTCGGTCCAAGGGGTTCTCGAGTCACGGACGCACAATCCCATTGATCTAAAAACTGTAAATAAAGACAATATATGTAATTTTTTAGTGTTTGATGTAAATGCTTGAAAATATATTTAGGTTTTAAATTAACATAGCTGCAACAAGCCTCTAGGGCACAAAAACAAAATTTTTAATAAAACATAATCAAAAAAACGAAATAAACAGCGACTTGTGTCAGTAAAATTGGAACGTTTTAGAACAAGTTTGCCAAAGGACCAAATGCTAACGCGCTATGGCGTAAAAAAATCTCGTTTGTACCTGCTTTTTGAAATGAACTGTTCGAAAGAACCGATTCGTGGAGATGACTCGGACAGCCCATTTGACAAACTCGCGCTTTAAAATGACGTTTTAGTGTTGCTTGAAAGAACGTCCAATCACAGCTCGAATGTTTTATTCGGCGAGAAATTTGAAAGTACAGGCGAGCTGCAGGCTGAGTGCAAAATTCTAGTTTATGTTGGTCAAATAAATTTAGTTTTCAATACACTTAGTTAATGCAACATGTCTGCAAAGCCTTTATATGCAGATCATTTCAAGAGAAATGACGATGAGTTTAGAAACACGATGGAAGCTATTTTTCAGAAGGTAGGGTAACGTTAACTTAGTGTTAATGCAAACGTATGTGTAAGATAAAGTAACTTACATGTATTGGCGTATGTCTTATAAGATGTTTTATTCCTAAAGTCTGTAGCGACACTTATGAAGCAACGTTTTCCTTAAAAGAACATGTTTGTTACGTCCTTTCTAGTATTCCAGTTTAAGTGATCCTGGAATAGACGTCTGTCTGAAAACAATGACCTGCAGGACTGAAAGAGGTAAGTTACGTTAAAATACCGAAAATAGAAACTGATATATGTTCATTTCTCCTTACTTGACGATTATAAAGTTATAAACACAAATGCTGTTGTCTTTTTACCTAAGCTTTCAAATTTGCTTCTGAGTTTGTGAAATGTATATATCTCCAGGTCCTGTGCCCATTGACAGTGTAGAAGGAGAACGTGAGTTGGAAGCATTAAAAGTAAGAGTCGATATTGTAAATATAACCCAGAAAACAACACGTATCTAGATATATGATATTTCCTGAAATATTTATATTGTTTATTTAATAACCACGGACATAACTGATATTGGTGGTCTTCAGTAGTACATAATAACAGTAATATGAACTGTCAATACTCAGGTTTACTTAAGCTTTGACCTAAAATATGGGTGTATTTTATTTTATTTATTTATTTATTTTTTTAAGCCCAGATGTCTCTAAATTTGAACCATGGGTCTATTAGGATATTGTAACATTTCTAACGTAACATTTCTTTTCTATTGTTCAGACTCGAGTTAAAGCAGACTATTCCATGAGGGGTAAGAAGCAAACAAACAAACAAACAAAAAATACATATATATAACTGTCATTTATCCTCAATTTTCGTGTTTAATCTTTTTATCATGTTGTATTTTATAGAGTTTGAGGACCAGGACAATGATCAGGTAGTAATAAGAAAATGATAGATTCTATAAAAGCACAAAAATTATTGCCAAATGTTATATCATTTTATTAGGGGTGTAAATCTGACATTTCATCACAATCAATTCTCTCCAACGATATTATATTTCCCAATACCTCAAAACATGTTGCGAGATGCTTTTGATTTGATTGGAAAGATTTTGGATGTCGATATTACAGTATTATATGCCAATTTTACACACAAAAAATACACTTTTCTAATAAAATATAGACAAATAAATAATGAAAAAATCTAGTCGCACGTGACATCATCAATCATCTGATGACCGCTCATCACTGGCTTGTGCAATGAGATAAACAAAGACAACGGACACAAAAGTCTTTCAATCTTCTGTGCTCTAAAATGTGCAAATTTAGCATTCCCATAAGGACATAAACAACAAAATGAGGTACTTCAAAAATTGCATCCATCGATACATAATATTATTAGTAATTTGTTCAATACGTCAATCCATATCGATATATTACTACACCCCTACGTTTTATGGAGTTTGTACAACCTGAAAACAGACCAGCAGTCTGGTGTAGTATAACATTTTAAAGTTTTTTACTTCTATTTTTTATTTTCAGATGGATGTGTCAGGAGTCACTGAGGATGATTCTGATGGCTCTGGTCAAAAGGAGAACAGCGAAAACCTGTGTAAGTAATGAGTATATAACACTTAGACACAAAAAATAGGCCTATCCCTACAATTTAGTGTGCAAAATAAACATTTTAGTTAGTATTTCTGTGCTATAAAATATTTACAATATGAACTACACTGTTTATTTCTTCAATAAAGTAATGTAAAATTAGTTTTGAGCTGATATCAAAATCATGTCTCAATGATTATCTTCTAGGGCACGGAGGTGAATCATTCCAGCTCTCTATGAGTCTGAATAACACATCTCATGGTTCTCTGTGGGGGGAGCTGTCTCAGCCAAAGGAAGAGGATGAAGAACTGGAGAAAACACTGAGCAGCCATGGCAGTACCCTCCTGGATGTCTATCCCAGCATGCTCAACCAGATCGGTGAAGCATATCGGCGACAGCATGTGACCGATACGGCGAGGGCTGTGGTGCAGAAGTACCGCCGCAAACACCGGCAAGCCGGCCCAACGGACCGCAACACATCCTTTAAGAAAAGACACAACTGCACTCTAAACAAAACAACAGATATCTCATTTACCAATCAAAGTCCAGTTCAAAGAAACATTAGCAACTGTTTCAAGGGCAGCGACAAACTTCAAAACTGGCTCAAGAACAAACCAAAGTCTTCACCACTCAAAAATATATCCTACGAGGCCAGTGCCTGTTTTTACTCACCCAGGAGGAACTGTGCGGATGTGAGCGGTGTGACGGATGAGTCTCCGTGGACTGATTTACATTTAACCAGGAAGCCAGAGCAAAATACTGCTCGTGTGATTGACTTCTCCACACCCCCATATTCTGGTTTCCCCTCAATTAGTGACCAATCTCCAGATCTGGACCAAACCTATGATGTTGGACCAACATCTCATGCTATTCCAGCCTCATCTGTCTTTACTTCTCCACGACAAAGCAGAGCAGGTCTGTCTATTATTGACCAGAAAGGAATGTCCATCATCTCCCGGCCCTCCTCATTGGACAAAGACTGCTTCAGAGACCGCCTACACTCTCCTGTCTCCTCCCCGCAGCGTGGTCTCATTGGTGTTTTATCCACTAGTGGGAAAAGCAGCTTCAGACCCAGTGTGCTGAACATGGAAAGACAATTAAACCCAACAGCAAGTCCAAAGCAAAGGTCACCTCTCTACCATCTAGCCCATTCTGAGGCCATCAGATCTTCTTATGGTGCCAAACAGGTGCCGTTGTCATCACCCCGACGATCCGTTTACGACCGTGCTGACCAAAGTTTATCCAAGGCGGAGAGACCGTCCCATTTTACACCATCCAAACGTCAACGCTCTCTTTCTGGCCCCCAGTCCACATACTCATTCAGTGAACCGCAGATTGATGCAGAGTTCAGAAAGCTGTATCACCACTTCATCTGTCGTGGCACTTCATCACCATGTCCTTCCTCTCACTGTCACCTCTGCGAGAGAAACATGAAGGAGACGTCCAGAAGCCCCAGCTTTTCCTCCTCCAGCATGTCTGCTCTCGCTCTGACTCCTCTGAGGGCCAAGCTCAAGAAACGGCAGCGTCAGCCCGAAGTGGAAGAGTCACTCCGATTCAAACGCTTCAGAGAGAGTCGTTCCCCACTTAAACATCTCCAGCTGACAGGCAGATATGTGACCTCTGCCATGTCAGAACTTACTGAAGACAAACTCACCTGGGATAGAGCTGTCCTGCTGCAGTGCCCCAGTCCACAGTTCCTCAGAGGCACTGGAAACCTCAGAAGAATCAGGGAGGCTAAATTAAGCATGCAAATGAACCCACGTGCTATGTCCTGGGTAAGAGCATTATTGGGGTGACTATTATTTTTTAGATATGTCTATTTAGCTTTATTTCCGTTTAACTTGTTTCAGTTAGTTAGCAAGGCAACATTTCTAAATTTCATTTACCTAATATTTATATTTTAAGTATGTTTATTTCAAATAAAAAGGATTTTCAGTAGTTTTAGTTAACAGTAACAACATTAATATTTTGTTTTGAATGGTAGTCTATTACGGTTTCCACAAATTAAATTATTAACCTTGATAATAAGAAATTATTCCTGAACGCCACATCAACATATTAAATTAATTTCGGAAAATGGAGTAATGGCTGCTGAAAATATTTATAATTTATTAATGCAGTAAAACATTGATTTTTCTACTTTCTTTGCAGAGAGACGCCCCAAGCGAAGTCCGTCCAGTGGAAGGTTTGTAGCCTTATTTTCATGTCTTAAAAATACCTGCTCCTTGCCTCCTTATCTTGCTTATAGATATCCCAAATTGTTCACTCATTAAGTCACCATTTACTTAATTTTAGCAGCTGTGTCACCCATGAGACCATTTATTCAGGGTACCGCCCAGCTCTCTCCGAGGTAATTCCAGCACAATCACATCCAAGAAATACTATCAATTAATTATTTATAGCTTTCATTTGAAGTTTATATATTAGTCCATAAATCACTTTTTCCAAGGACGTACCTATATCAAAATTCTGTCTGAATCATTTTTTTATGTTATGGCTGATAACTGATAAATGGCTGGTATTAAAATATTTACACTATTTTGTCTTAAGAAAAAAAAAAAAAAAAATCATTTTAAATGTAATATATAGTGAATTTAGGCATTATAACATTATATGTGCAATATGAAAAAAATATATTTTGGGATTTAATAAATTACTTCAAATACACCTACATTCCATAAAATTACATCTAATAGTGTTAATGTTTTTAAAGATCAACTTTGAGAGTAAAAATAAGGGCAATGAGCATACAGAATTACATATCAAATAGATCAAATCACAGATTGTGCATCGCTAACATTAAGTTATTTCTGAAATATGCAGATTTTTGTTCTTTGAGAAAAAGATCAGATTTAGTCTTTAACGGTGATTAAGAATGTTTTCTTCAGTCTCTCTAGGAGGCGACTGCAGTATGGTCTTCCGCAGTAACGAGCCTTCCTGTGCGCATCCAACATACTGCATTTCTCCTTGTGGAATTAACAACTTCAAGTTACCCTAATGAAGAAAGCACTGGATGGCATGAAGTCACAATTGTAGACACATTGCTTGAAATTCAGTCCCGTTTTCTTGTTTTTAAATATATATATGTACTTGTAAACCTTGTTTTTTACAGTGTTGTTGTGTAAATATCTTTCCATCACTTTGAAAGTCCCTTGTGTTTTAATATTAACAATTTTAATATAACCCAGTGTTGTTGTTTAAATAATATTGTCCAATTACATTTGCATTGATGAATGGTATGTTAGTCTAAATAATTCAAATGTTTTGTTGAAACAAACTTTTTAATAAACAAATGTGCGTTTCACAAAGTTTCATTTTGTGCGTGTCTTGAGGACCAACAGAGAAGCAGGACAACACGTTTCTTTCGGAAGCAGGACTGCTAAAGCTCACATTAATTCAAAACTTGGTCAGAGTCAGAACAAAGTTCATAAGCTTACATTGTAATTGAAATGGATTTTGTGAAACAGTTTTTTACAAAATGTAGTGTTTTTTTAGTAGATAAGAATCTTAGTCTTAACCAAAATAGTGGTTTGAAATCTGACAGCACCAGCAATTCTTTTAAAGGAATATTTGAAAATAAATGCAGGGAATGTTTTATTTTAGCTCTAAAACAGCATATGGCCTACTTTGACATTTATAACTGCAACAAATGTTAAGGCAGCAATACAGTTGTAATTCTGACTTCAAAAAACTTTTTTCTATACAGAAATGAATTGACATTTATATGATGAACAGTTTGGAGAGCAGAAATTCACCACTCTAGCTCCACAGGGTATTTTCCTGTGAGACAAGCTGTGCAGTGACCATGTCTAGTAGTCTTAGTGCTTGAGCTGATCCTCTCATCTTTCCCATGTGACTCTATCCCACTTTGAACAGCAGATACCAGGCCCTCAACTGACAGGTAACGGACACTTGTAGCACCTGTTCAAAAGGGAGAAAAAAAACTATTAAATCACATAATTATCAATATTTTTTTCAGATGGGAAAGTGTTTGTACTTTTCATAATTTGTGTATACAAAACCTTAGCAATTAAGTAAATCTCCGCACCCTGACTTACCAATATAACCGGCTATGTCCTTAAACTCAGGTTTGTTAGCAATTAGCTCCTCTTTGGTAGGAATGTTGATGCCCATGTAGCATGGGAACCGGATTGGAGGTGATGCAACGCGAATGTGGACCTGTGAGATGTCATGTAACAAAAGACGTGTCGGTTAAAAAACAACAACAAAACAAAACAAAAAAAACATACAGTAATAATTCAAAAACATTTTACCTCTGTTGCGCCTGCTTCCTTCAGCAGTTTAATAATAGGGGAGATGGTGTTGCCCCTCACGATGGAATCATCGACAAGTACCACTCGTTTGCCAGCAAAGTTGTCAGTCAATGCCCCAAACTTCTTGGCCACTCCAAGTTGACGCAGGCGAGTGTTTGGTTGAATGAATGTTCTGCCCACGTAGCGGTTCTTACACAGCACCTCTACATACGGAAGGCCAGACTTATAGAGAGACAGAATGTAAAACTTTGTAATGGCCCAGTGTGAATCAATAAAGCATCAAAACAGATGTATACAGAATCCTCATTATTTACTTGCTGTGCATATCCTAATGCTGCAGGTGTGGCTGATTCTGGAACAGTGCTGACTACATCAGCATCAGTAGGTGCCTCAATGGCTAACTGCCGTCCGCAGCGCTGCCTCACTGTATATACCATCTGACCTGTTACAACAAAAAAGTGCTTATTTCACCTAGTACTATAATATATATATATATATATATATATATATATATATATATATATATATTATACATACATACACACACACACACACACACACACATATATATACACACACATACTACCATTCAAAAATTCAAAGTCACTAAGATTTTTTTAAATGTTTTTTTTAAATAAATCTCTTAAGCTCACCAAGGCTGCATTTATTTGATAAAAACAATAACACTGTAAATGTGAAATATTACACTTTAAAATTTTTTTTTATTATTCTAATGTTACTAAGAATGTCTTTCACTTTTGATCAATTTAAAGGGGTAATACACTGCTGGAAATATAGATATTAAAAAAAAAAAAAAAAAAAAAAAAATGCTGCTACACGACTATAGAGAAAAACAGAAAAATGGCTTCAGTATTCCCTTTTGCCAAAAAGGTAGGGAAACTTCAACACCCATAATAAACTGTGCTCGATCTGATGAGATCCAGCTGTATGATATAAAAATGTGCAAGTATGATCTGTAGTTTTAACAAAAACCTTTTTCTGTGGCATTTTTATGGTGGACTTCAGCTGACAAATAAACTGGGATATCTGGATACAGATAACATGGAGAAAGACTAAACATTGTTCATTTACATATACTACCCACATTGTAACAATACAAAGCTGGTTGAAAATCAGTGAACTTGCCCTTATCATTGCTGAATAAAAATAACTTATTTCAAAAAGAAAAAACATCTTACGGATCCCAAACTTTTAAACAGTAGTTTATATCACATATTACTGTTATATCTCTATCCTTCCTATCACTCAAAACATAAAACTGATTGTAAACATTATGAACTTGCCTTCAAAAATGGAGTCTGGCCTTGCAAAGTAAACATACTCAAATATGCAGAAGGCAGGAGGGTCTCCTTCTGGCCGTGGGACAACACTCAGGCTCTTTAATCCATTTTTAGAGATCTGGACAATCTCTCCAGGCTGTACTTCACGATAATACCTGACAAAGAAAAATGGAAACATGTACACAAACAAACTAACTGATCAAATATGCAGTATCTATGTGCGCTTAGGGATGGAAACTCCTTTAAAGAAACTGTATAGATAATCAAAAGCCACACTTTCACATATTTGATTTGCACCAAATCAAATCAAACCAAACGGAGTGCTTCTTTTGGAATGATGTGAACATACTTTGCTCCAATGGACTGGAAGCTACAGGACTCCGATGAGACCACCCAGCCTTCTGTATCTGCTTCTCCAGCACCTAAGGAAAATAAAAACAAGTTTAGCAGGCCACAGGCAGCCCTTAAGCCTTTAATTGCAGCCAGTGACATGTCAAGTTATAAACATATACTTCTTATAATCAGCCACCAAGTCGCATAGAAAAAAAAATAGTTACACTTTATTTTAAGGTGCCGTAGTTACATTGTACTTACTCAAATAAGTATCAAGTAATATTAATTAACGACACGTACTTACTATAGAGTTATGGTTAGGGTTAGGTTTAGTGTTAGTTACTTGTAATTATGCATACAGTACAACTGTAAAATTACAATGCTAATATTTATGGCCCTTACAAGGTGCAATATGTAAATTTTAGGAGGATCTATTGACAGAAATGCAATATAATATACATAACTATGTTTTCAGTGGTGTATAAAGACGTTACATAATGAACCTTTATGTTTTTATTACCTTAGAATGAGCCATTTCTATCTACATACACCACGGGTCCCCTTACATGTTAAGACAATTTTGCGGCGGCATGTTTCTACAGTAGCCCTAAACGGACAAACTGCTCTACGGAGCACGTTTGCTTGACTGGCTACTCTCTGCTGTCTCAGACGGTGACATCTTTGTCCTGTATTGTCCACCGTAGCTTCTCTATATTGCAATTTGCAACCTCACCGCAAGATACCGCTAAAATTTACACACTGCACCTCTAAAGGGAGCCTTTAACAACAACCGGTTTAGAAGCACTTCTTATTCAGATTGTTGCCGCATGTTACGTTCCCACAAGCATAATACAGTGCTCAGCGTAAATGAGTACACCCCCTTTGAAAAGTAACATTTTAAACAGTATCTCAATGAACACAAAAACAATTTCCAAAATGCTGACAAGACTAAGTTTTATATAACATCTGTTTAACTTATAACATGAAAGTAAGGTTAATTATATAACTTAGAGAACAAAATTTTCAGTTTTACTCAAATGGGTGATGCAAAAATGAGTCTCTGGAGCAAAGCTAAATTTTAGACAACAAATGTCTAATTTAACAAGAATTCAAGCACAGGTGAGTCTAATTATTCATTTCACAGGTGTCCAGCAGACAGTTGACTATAAAAGGGTGTTAAAACCCCTTTTCATTTCATGCTGTCAGCAATGGCACCACATGGAAGAGAAATGTCACAAGACCTGAGAAAGAAAATAATTTCTTTACACCACAAAGGTGAAGGCTACAAGACGATCAGCAAAGCTTTACTTATTAGTCAGAATACGGTAGCAAAAGTGGTACAAACATTTTAAAAAGATGGAACTGCAACCATCTCACAGGGACGTCCATGTCGTCCACGGAAGTTAACACCTCGACAGGAGCGTCTTCTGATGAGAAGGGTTGAAGAAAATCGGCATGCAAGTTCACTGCAGTTATCTAAAGAAGTAGAAAGCCAAACTGGGGTGACTATTTCCCATGCGTACACTGCAGAGGAATGGCATGCATGGGTGCCGTCCACGAAAGAAGCCTCTCCTAAAGCCCAGGCACAAAAAAAGCCCGCCTAGAGTTTGCCAGGGCCCATGCTGACAAAGATGAAGACTACTGGAACTCTATACTCTGGAGTGATGAGACCAAGATAAATGTTTTTGGAACTGATGGCTTCGCAAAGGTGAGGAATACAAAGAAAAATGCATGGTGCCTACAGTGAAACATGGTGGTGGCAGTGTCCTTATGTGGGGCTGCATGAGTGCTGCTGGTGTTGGGGAGCTGCATTTCATTGACGGCATCATGAATTCACAGAGTTACTGCTCTATACTGAAAGAGAAGATGCTACCATCACTTTGTACCCTTGGTCGTCGTGCACTTTTCCAACATGACAATGATCCTAAATGACTCATTTTTGCATCACCCTAATTTGAGTAAAACTGAAAAATGCGTAATCTTAGTTATATTATTAACCTTACTTTCATGTTATAAGTAAAACAGATGATATATTAAACTTAGTCTTGTCAACATTTTGGAAATTGTTCTTGTGTTCATTGAGACTGTTTAAAACGTTACTTTTCAAAGGGGGTGTACTCATTTACGCTGAGCACTGTATAAGCGACCCAAACTCAGAACAGATGCAAAGATGTCTTCACCTCAAACTCTTCCCCTCACTGTTGAATAATTCTTTTGGTCTGCACACACCTGAGCTGTGCAGTTGGGAGATGGGCACTAGACGTCCAATAGAAAGAGGCCTGTTTCCATAGGGGTCTCTCACAGCATAGATCACATCTTTATACATCACTAGCAGTGAGTATGAAGTAGGCGTCTCTGACATCAGGTTCTTTATGCTGAGAAAAAGCAAACAAACATATAAAAATACATAAAAAGTCTACAGAAGTGGACTTAATTTTGCAATCAGTAAGACTGACAAGGTTTAACGAATTGATCCAATCAGATGTTGCTAGGATGGAGATAGACATGCATAACTTACCGAGCCACCCAATCAGGAGTGTCAAGTTCCTCCATGGGTGGAGTCAAAGCAAGGAGCTGGGTGATAATTTCACTGTCTGAGCTGGTGGAGAGACCAACACCATGGCGCATAACCTACAACACACAAACACCTTATATCAAATAGAAAAAAATAGCCCCACCCTTCCCCTGAAATTGTATCCCTAAAGGGGTGGACACACTACACTTTTTGTTCCACTGAATTCCATTCATATGCATGTCAATGCGGGAAACAGGAAACCCAATTTAATGCAAATTTTTCTGCTTTCCAATGTTCAAGTTTATAAACTCTGCCCTGATATGTCACGTGTGACCTCTTAGCCGAATTAAAAGAATCCAAACTTCTTTTGGAGTATATTGTGGAGTATATTCCACATTTCTAAATTTCGGATTTAATACATTGTTGAATAATATTTTTACAAAAGACGACACAGGCTGTAATGTCATATTACGACCATTGCAGCATCCTTAGAATTTTTGCGTGCTCAAAGTCTAGTGTGACCGCCGCTTAAGAATCAAAGCCCACCTTCTTGCGCAGTGCGGAGGCATTGACCAGTTCTCCATTGTGTGCCACTGCAATCTTGCCATGCAGCGTATCTACGACAAAAGGCTGGCAATTCTGCAGCTCTGAGATGCCAGTGGTGGAGTAACGCGTGTGTCCGATGCCTAGGTTAACATTGCGCAGTTTCTGCAAATCCTCTGGTTTAAAAGCTGTATTCACTAAACCCATGCCCTGTGTGAGAGAGAAGCAGTTATGTCAGGCATGTCTAATCTTGCATTCACTGCTGTATGTTGAAATGTGTTCGCCCATGGGGGAAAAACAAATCATGTTTTAGTGAGAAGTAGATGTCAAAATGCTGTGTTATTCTTACACTACCTTCAGGGTGGTGTATATTGGTGGGTTTGTTCCAGTACTCGTGACAATTCCAGCACTCTCCTGACCCCTATTTAACAAAGAGTATTGTAAAATATTCAGTTATTTTCAGTAATGATGATCTACAATAAATTATGTAGATTTATCAATTGTCTTACACAGAAAGGAAACATTAAAATGATCAAAATTTACAGTACAAGACATTTATAATGTTACAAACAATTTATATTTAAAAATAAATGTTGTTCTATTGAACTTTCTATTCATTAAAAGAATCCTGAAATTTGAAAATGGGAAATGTTTCCACACATATAATAAGCAGCACAAGAGTTTTCAACATTGATAATAATGAGAATGTTTCTTTCTAATGTTTCTCATGTTTAATAATGTTATGTGAGCACCAAATCAGCATATTAGAATGATTTCTGAAGGATCATGTGACACTGAAGACTGGAGTAATGACTGCTGACAATTCAGTTTGGACATCACAGGAAAAAAAAAAAAAAAAAAAAAAAAAAAATACATTTTTAAAATATATCAAAATAGAAAATAAAATTTAAAAAGTGTAACAATATTACTGTTTTTACTGTATTTTTTAATCAAATAAATGCATCCTTTTTTAAGCATAAAAGGCTTTTTCATTACCTTTACCAACCCCAAACCTTTGACCAGTAGTGTATACTGACACCTAGAGGTGTGGATGAGGCATCACAAAAACGTTTCCGGTTACCAATAACATTACAAGAGCAGCTCATTCACAATCATGATTCATTAATGAATGAAAGTGTTGGATGATAGAGAGATTACCAAAGTAAAGTGAGCGGCAACATGTGATCTCAACATGGCAGCCTCCATGAGGAGTCCAACCCCATGGTAAATAAAAACACTTTAATTAGGCTTCTGATATGACTGTCTTCATCTCATGTGAATATACATGATTTTAAACAGATTTTTAAAAGGACTAGTAATTTATTTATGTGCTAAACATTGTTAAATAAGAAAGTGTACTTTAATAAATATAAAGTGTAGATATAGTGACAAACCAATGGTGTTTGTTGAAGTGATATTGCATGTAGTGAACTATTAGAAAACATGTCTTTGCAAGACTAGAGTCTAGAGAGAGAATGTGTCCCTCCCATTCTTCCCTTTCTCCCCATATTTTACACCAACAAAATCAAATCAAGCCAAATCTGTTTTTATGATTGAATGACTGCACAGAGTGTGACTAAAGCAGATCAAACTGGTTTATGTGAAACAGTTAGCCAGTGAATGAGAAAGAGGGGGAGGGGGAATGAGAGAGAGAGAGAGAGAGAGAGAGAGAGAGAGAGAGAGAGAGAGAGAGAGAGAGAGAGAGAGAGAGAGAGAGAGAGAGAGAGAGAGAGAGAGAGAGAGAGAGAGAGAGAGAGAGAGAGACACACACACACAAAGAGACTGAAAGCATGAGGGGAAAGCATAGACAGTTTATCCCAAAGATGTGACCGAATAAACACAAAAGACATTTAAAACAGACATGCAACCAAACGCCTTTGAGCCTTTTCCACGTGTCTTATTGAGGAAGATCGACACAGCAAGTGCAGCTCATTCGCCAAGCCACTTCTCACATTTCCTCCCCGGCCCTCCCCCACCACACACAGCTTAAGCCAGTCATGAGGCTGTTCTCGCTCACGTGGCCGTTCCTAACTGGCTCAGTCGCCTGGTTGCCTTGGACACTGAGCTTAAAGTCAACAGGGAGGGGGAGCAGAGAGGATAAAGGCAGAGGCGAACAAACAGAAGCCATTTCTAGGCAAGCTTAGAAACATGGAGCCTGAAACAGACCAACAAAGGCATGCTGGGGAGGACAAGAGGCAGAGGGACACAGCTGGACACTGGAGAGGGGAGGAAGTGAAAGCTCTGCTTTCGGTGTGGAGGGAGAGACAATCCTGGGAAGAGGAAGAGAGCAGGGCCAAGTATGAGGCCATCTCAAGCCGTCTAAGAGAGCTTGGGGTGTGTAGAGACTGGCTTGAATGCAAGGCCCAGAGTAGGAGCATGGCTCTTCCAGACTGGAGGCCTACACAGACGGTCTACAAACACTCTTCTGCAGATAGCAGGCCGCAGACCCAAAGGCCGTACGTGGCAGATGAAGAACCGACTGCTGCCAGGAGAGAGGAGCCTGCTTCACTGGCGGGTCTTCAGGAAGGTAATTCTCACGCAATAACAAAACTAAAATCCTGAAACTACAATATTTTTGGCTGAAACATTCGAGTTAGAATTGGATATTTGCGTTTTTATTCATGTATATTATTATATGCAGCTTGTATAGTTAATTTAAACTTCTAAGGGGGCCTCAAGATTACTTAAAATGATTTTAAAAAACACAAAAATAAGCATTCAAATATGCAACTAAAAAAATAAATAAATATATACTTATTTTAATCTATCCCCTCAACAACTTCTTTGAAGAACCCAGGTTCCCACTGTCCTGAGAAATCTGGATGCAAAAAGTAGCCTAAAAGTGTGATTTCTAGACATGGAATAGTCTTATAAATTAATAAAATCTTAAAATTTAATAAAATTAGTAAAAACTCCACGGCAACTCCATTTTTATAATGAATATGCATTTTTTTAGCTATATGTTGGGTTTAATTGGGTAAAAAAATATGAGTAAGAAATATTTTTAAAAAAAATCCTTATCCAATAAAAAATTATGGTTAGTCATAGGGCCAAATATAGCTGTGGACAATGGGGGGGCCTTGGAAGCAAAAAGTTTGATAATGACTGCTGTAAATCCTTTCATCCTTTCATTTTAAAACCCACCTGGTGGCTCCATTCAGCTTTATTGTTTTTACTAAATATTCCTCATCCTATTGTTGCCAAACCTGTTAAGTGAGAACCAATTTACTTCTAGGGCTGGAAGGAGGTAGACATTGGTCTGACAAGGAGGTTCGGGCTCTCCTTACTGTTTGGGCCGACAAGGAAGTTCACAAGCAGCTCCAACGCTCCCACAGAAACAAGGCCATATTTCAGGAGATGGCACGTCGGCTGGAGTGCCAACACGGTGTGGTGCGAGACTGGAGACAGTGCCGCACTAAATATAAGAACATGAAATATGACTACAAAGTCAGCAAGAGTCAAGGCCGGCAAATAAGGTTCTTTGCTGAGCTTGATGCTATAATGCAGGGCAAAAACATTGAGGGTAGATTTGAGGAGGACGAGTCACCAAGGAACATACCAGACAGGGACCAGGTGGCCATGAGGCGTGAACCTGTAGAAGAACAGGTTATCAAGATTGATGATGGTAAGATTTGAATTATTAATTGCAACAAAATAGTGCTTAATGGTTCAGGTCCTCCATCTGGAAGTTGACTTTTTCCATTTTTTGCACTTCTTTTAGATGAAAGTCTGGCAGAGATGCAAACAATAATGAATGCCGCCACTCATCCACTGATGGCAAGAGAGACCGGTGAGTTCTGACAAAAACTGAAATGCTAAGTGTTGTTTCAACATCTTAAATTTCTCAAAAACCTCTCATTTCTTTTTCAGCGACGACAACAGCAGCAGCAGTAAATGAGATGAACATAATCACAGTGCACGATTCAGGTAGAAACTGGAGTGAAGAAGAGGTGGCCGCACTGCTTCAAATCTGGGCCGAAGAAGGGATTCAGCGACAGCTACAGGGTTCAACCCGAAACAAAGACATATTTGTGCAGATTTCACGCAGGCTTCTTCAGCAGGGTGTGGAAAGAGACTGGAAACAGTGTCGCACTAAGTACAAAAACCTAAAATACCTCTACCGTTCTCTGCAGAGAGGAAAAGCCGATATTGGAGATCCTCGCCGTGTCATGAGGTTTTACGAACAGCTCGATGCCCTTTTGTCCAAGCCTCCTAGAAGTCGACTGAATTACGCAGAGTTTTCCGACACAAATCATTTACTGAGGAGCTCTAGGATGTTTACTCCTCCAGCATTTGAGGAACACTCCATGGGTGGACTTCCACACGAGGACAATGACATTGTTGCAGTTAGATTTGACCAGCCGCCAATTGATGAGGCCACATTGAGATCTCCTACCATTTCTGCAAGAGTCTTTCAGAACCAGACTGAGACCGAAGGCATTTTAACAAGACCAGAGGAAGTGGCAAATGTTGAATTTGGGATACCTGAAATGAATTCCACAATAGTAAGGTCAACTGACAGCCCTCCGATAGAATATGAACAGCATCTCTCATCTGACTCCATCACTGCTGCTATTTACGATGACAGTCATAATTACAGAAGGATCCCAGGTATTAAAATGAATTATACCAGTGGTTCTCAACTGGTTTTACATCAGATTTGACATTAGATATCATGTGGCGACCAAATTGGTATATCGTTTAAAAGGAAACTAAATTAAACAAAATAAAATAAAAATAAATATTTTATATTTTTAAGACAATAATTCACTGCACAAACACAATCCTTCTTGAACCCATATTTAATGTAGTCTGAGAAATATTTTTTAATTGGCAAAGTTTTGTTTATGGTTTTTGGAAATGAGAGCATTTTTGAGGATGACGCAATCTGTCCATTTTGGCACTTCTGCATTTTCTACAAGTGACACTGGGCTTTGTGTTCGATGCAGTTTGATTGAATACAAAGCCTTCAACGTCAACAACAAAAGATATGGGAAGCATTTGCCTCCTTTTACCAGATAAGCCTCTCTTTTTTTGCTATCCTACTTACACAAAGTTCTTTCCCTGCTGTTACGACCCAATCAGAACAGACCATTTTTTGGTAATGGCTCACCAGCTGAGAACCACTGAATTATACCACTCAAAATATTTCATTCAAAATTACCATGTGCACGTAGTGTTACTTTCATTAGCATTCTCTCATTATGTATCTCATATATTTGCAATGTAGACAGCAGCGACACATCATGCACAAGAGGAGAGCATGTGGCGGCTACCAAAGGGAGAAAGAGGAAAGCTGCAGACGAAGGTTTTTCATTATTCTCCTGATTACGTAGACAGTTGTGAGCAATGAGCAGAGTTAGGTGCAAGTCAATCTTGTGACTTCAGTTTGACTAATAGAATCAAGATTGGAGTAAGAACGCATTTGTAAGGATGCATAGAAAGCATTTCATAGCAGATGAAAATGTGATTTCATTTATAGACAATATAACAGTGGCAAAGCAAACAATCCTGAACTAATTTGAAAATCAAAATAAAATAGTTATACAAGGGAATCAGGATGTAACCAAGAGTCATTATAGTATAATAAATTAAAATATATTAATTACTGTAAATGTATTCATTATGAAATTTGTCAGTAGTATTATTAGTTTCTTTGACAAATGTAGCATATTAAGAAAATGTCAGTGAACAAACACGTTCTTTGACCCATGTAACAGTGTTAACTATATCTTATGTGTGTTTAGGGGATCGTTTGCTTTGTAAACAGTTTCATCAGAGCACTGATGATGGAGAAAGCAGCACAGACTGGTCGGAGAATATAGACTTCCAATGCAAAGAAGAGGAGGATCAATACATTCCGATCATGGAGATAACCTCTGTGTGTTCGATGGCATCCAATGCAATCACATCTGAACAATCGGTGAGACGCAGGACAATGGAAGTCTATTGATCTGTGATTCTACTGCATAGCTGCAGGGTATTGCAAATTGTTGTTGAATGCGTGTTTCTTGAACTATGAGCTATATCAGCATTTGTAAAACATATCAGTATAAAAACAGGATCAGGCAATTGAAAAAGCTGCACCTAGGTAAATTATGCATCTTCATGACAAAGAGCACATTATTAGTTTGAATATTATATGTAAAACAAAAATGTCATACATTGTTTATATGCTTTATTAAAAAAACATTCTTAACTTCTTAAATCAGTCTAAAATGATTTGCTGGTCTTAAGATGGTCTTTCACTTTAACCCCCTTTAAAATGCAACAGAACAGCCTGGTTAGGTTGGGAGGCCAGCAGGACAGGACAATTTTTTTTTCTCCCCAAAGTAAGAGTCAATAGACCCACAATAACATACCCCAAGTCACACCAACAAGGACCAGCTTATTAAGTGCAGGACACTTACCTGTGCTGTAAAGCAACAAGCCCAAGTGTCAAAATCTGCGCGACCTCCAGTTGCGTTGGCCATTCCCCCGCCGCCACACAGCCGAACACCCCGCATTCCTCTCCAATGCCCGACTCCTCAAACTCCATGTCCTCCTCTCTGAACAGAGCTGGCTGAGTTTGTAGTTAGTTATGGTTAGCGTGTTTCCACGCTGGCTGGAGTCTCTCGGAGCACGTGTTCCGCTAATACAACGGAACATGCGGCAGAGGATCTGGCAACACAAATGCTAAAATGAACAAAACACCAGATTTGAAGTCCAAGTTAGAGCAAATAGAAAAATAGGAAGTTTTGCAAAGCACAGCAAGTTTTGTCAAATCAATAAAATGTCCAAAGTCGGACCTAAATTGTGACAAATACGCTCAATATCTTGCGTCACGCGCCCAAACTTCAATGTAGTTTGCAAAGATGCATCAGGACGAATATTTGCTTCTAAACAATAACAATAGATAAGTCTTTTGTCTTTCAAAGTATGCAGATTAAGATTTTGCCCACGTGGTGAAGATGGCATTACTCTGATTGGTTTTTATGAATCGGCAGAGTGTCGTAACGCGTTGCTCTCGTGAAAATAAATGAGTTGAGGCTCACTCCTCTTCGACATACTTTATATCTGCCTCCCTCTAAAGTCCGGGTAGTTGTTAAAACGTTCGCCTTAAACCCAGCTACATAGAATAATTAAGTTTCTAATCATTTTTGCAGGAGAAACGACGCTCAACAACAATGTCGAACACAGCAGGTAAGTTTGGTTTCATTCGTCTGCTTGATTGTTTCTCTCTGTGTTCTCCATGTTTTTACCGCTGTTGCAGTTGCGCAGTGAATAAAAATGCACTCATGGCATTACTCAATAGACACAATATTAAGTTATTTTGTTTTCTGTTATGTTATTAATCCGAATTAGTAACACTACTAGAGGAAACATGGTAGTATAAGTATTTTCAGCCACGATAAAAAAGAATATTGGTCAATGACAAGTCTGTATAGAAATCTTTTAAATTCTAGTTTAAAGTTCTTTTTAAAATAAATTAGTGTTTTTGTTGCATTCTTTTTTTAAACACTTTCTACAAAAATGATGTCATGACTGTAAAATGTCAAGTAGTGTAACCATAAAGAAACAATTATTGAAATAAAATATTTTACTTAAAAACAAAAAAAAAAAAAAAAAACCAAATAAACCCCTTTTTAAAAAAAAATAAAATAAAATATGATTTAGTTATTAAAAATCAAGAAGTTTTCCTAAGGTTAGTCCATTTGACCTCAAAACAACAAGGTTTTTTTCTATCATTATTAAAAGTCAAATATATAACATACAAAATTAGGACGTAAAGGTCCTCCATTTTAGGTTTTCTTGTCACATGACAAAAATGGTTTCCTTTATGTCAGTATTGTCATTGATTTGATTTTTTTTTTTTTTATGACACAAATGTTTTCCAAATATTAATATTATTTTTAAAAGAACATCATGTCATAGACCCATATGTCTGTTTCCACAATAATTGACTTATGTCTACATTGACATCAATTAATGTTTATTGTTGCCTTGGTTTTTTTATATAGAACTGAAACTAGGTCAAAAACTGAATGAGGGTAAGACCAAGCAGATCTTTGAGCTTGTGGATGAGCCAGGTCATGTTCTGGTCCAGTCAAAAGACCAGATCACAGCGGGCAATGCGGTTCGGAAGGATCAGATGGAGGGCAAAGCCGCCATTGCCAACAAGACCACCAGCTGTGTGTTCAAACTTTTACAGGATGCTGGTGAGTTTTCCTTTCTGTTGATTTGATTAAATGAAAACAAATTATAGAAAACATTTGGCAACATGGTTAATTTATTTGTCACAAACAATATTCATTAAGTTGTATAGACCCTCATTTGCATGCAGTATATTATTTAATTTTTTAAAAATAATATACTGCATGCATTTTCTTTTACAGGATGCTGGCGAGTTTTCCTTTCTGTTGATTTGATTAAATGAAAACAAATTATAGAAAACATTTGGCAACATGATTAATTTATTTGTCACAAACAATATTCATTAAGTTGTATAGACCCTCATTTGCATGCAGTATATTATTTAATTTTTTTTTTAAATCTAGTTAAAGATATTCATGAGGTAGCCCCAAATTCAAAGTTGTCAGAGGTCTCTAGTGATCATTTACTTTTAAAATAGTTCCCATGACCTCAACAATTTTAGTGAATTAAAGTTAGTGTATACCATGTGCAGCTCTTGATGGTTTTACTGTGGGGAAATGACTGCCTTGTGAGAGCCATGCTTCCTTTAATTATACTTAATATTACAACATTCATGCTCTGTTTAGGCTATTAAGACTGCTGTCCCAGTTTCGCTGTGTAAAAACATGTGTCTTTAGTCAGTCATTCCTCTTCTCTGCAGAGTCTGTATCATTGTATCACTGTACTCTGTTTGCTGTTAATGTACTAGACCAATCAGTTTGTCATTTCTAGTATGCACACAGTAATGCGAATCTTGAATCTGCCACTTTCTTTCAGGGTTTAAGACAGCATTTGTCAGGCAGCATTCTGAGACTGCGTTTGTGGCATCCAGATGTGAGATGATACCCATTGAGTGGGTCTGCAGACGGATAGCAACAGGCTCCTTCCTCAAACGCAACCCTGGGGTCAAAGAAGGCTACCGCTTCACTCCTCTAAAAATGGAAATGTTCTTCAAGGTGAGGTTCTGTTATTTAGAAATAAAGTTTAACAAAGTTGAGAAGGCTTTGTATCAATCACATTTAAATGTAATGTCATGCAGTTTCACATATTTTTCCACTTATTGATCAACTGTTTTTCCTACATTATTCTTCATTCAGGATGACGCCAATAATGACCCTCAGTGGTCAGAAGAGCAGCTGTTGGCGGCTGGTTTTGAGCTGGCAGGTCTAACTATTGGTCGCTGTGAGGTGGACATCATGAGCAAAAGCACGGTGGCCATTTTTGAAGTCCTGGAGAAGGCTTGGGCCACACAGGACTGCACGCTGGTGGATATGAAAGTAAGAAACCTGGCATAAGGAAATCCACACTACAACTGTAATGACACAGAAGAACGATATTGTTAGAGTCATAGTTCACCCAAAAATGAAAATTATCCCATGATTTACTCACCCTCAAGCCATTCTAGGTGTATATGTGTATCTTCAGTCAGACGAACACAATCTGAGATATATTTAAAAATATCCTGGCTCTACCAAGCTTTATAATGGTAGTGAACAGGGGCCTGTTTTGAAGCCCAAAAAAATGCATCCATCCATCATAAATATAACCCATACGGCTCCAGGGGGTTAATAAAGGCCTTCTAAAGCAAAGCGATGGGTTTTTGTAAGAAAAATATCCATATTTAAAACTATAAAGTATAATAACTAGCTTCCGGCAGACGGCCGTACACATCGATTTGCGGCGGAAGCGTAACCCCTGACCCGACGCATGATGCAATAGCGAATGCGGAAGCTCAGAGGATAGAGCAAAACAAAACACCGGTCACGAATTAGAAGTCTAAAAAAACAAGATATTTTAAAGAGAAATGTTGGAGGATTTCGATAGAAGAGGAGCTTCAGTTTGTTGCACAGCCCTATTTGTTTAAACTGCAAGAGGCGTCGAAGGTTACTCATTTGGCACATGTCGACTTGCACAATATGCATACGGTCGACTGGCGGAAGGTAGTTATTTTAATTTAGATATTTTTCTTACAAAAACCAATCGCTTCGCTTCAGAAGGCCTTCATTAACCCCTTGGAGCCATATAAATTGAATTTATGATGGTTGGATGCACTTTTTGGGGGCTTCAAATTACACCCCCCATTCACTACCTTTATAAAGCTTGGTAGAGCCAGGATATTTTTAAATGTATCTCCGATTGTGTTTGTCTGAAAGAAGATAGTCATATACACCTAGGATGGCTTGAGGGTGAGTAAATCTTGGATTAATTTAAATTTTTGGGTGAACTATCCCTTTTAAGGCTCTAGACATCATAACTGCAGTGCATGTTTATAATAAACAGAACATTATCCTCCATTGGTGTGGATGCTGAAATAGTTATTCTTTTATAGTGTTATCCCTGGTGTGAACAGGCCTTAACTCCTAATTATTTCTGTATTATTGTGGTAATTGCTATTTACAGTAGAGGTTTAATGGCCATAATCTGTCGTTTTAGATAGAATTCGGTGTAAATGTGACCACTAAAGAGGTTGTGCTGGCTGATGTGATTGACAACGACTCATGGAGGCTCTGGCCAGCTGGGGATCGCAGCCAGCAGAAAGACAAACAGGTAAATAGCTAAACATCATAATGTGTTTAAAAACTATGCATCTCGGGCGTGAAATTAATTTATGCTACTTTTTTACTGGAGTAAAACTAGAAGCCACTAAGAGTTTAGTATTAATCCGATAAAGCTAATTTAACTGTCCTTTTACTATGATCATGATCTTTCCTGAGAGGATTAACCAACCTGTGGTAAGATCTATGCGAGTATGACTGTCAGATAAACCGTGTTCTCTGTGTAGGTTTACCGTGATCTGAAAGAAGTCACTCCTGAGGCCATGCAGATGGTGAAGAGGAACTTTGAGTGGGTCGCAGAGCGAGTCAAGGTACCATTATTTACAAAGTGTTTGTTTTTTGATGTGTTTGTTGACCTTGTAATTTTTAAATCGAAATATAACTGGATCTAGGGTAAAAAATACATAATTCTCTCTGGTGACATATGCTGGATTTCTCCAATCATTTAGTTAGTCCATTTAGTCAATTTTTAAGTGCAATGCCCACATCTGAAAATCCAATTACAAACCGATGCTTAAAACCAAGTCCCCGCCCTAATCTTTTACTTTTTCGATAATTTGTTACGCTCAGATGTACGTCACAATACAGAGAAACTACTTCTGCTTCATGGCAACTTTAAACAAGATCCTCAAATATTGAAAGTTCACTGCAGTCAATTTAATTGATCATAAACCACATCAAGAAGCTGAACGCTAACATTGAGCTCTTTGACCTTTGGCTATTTACTTAGTTCCCCTACTTCAGGCTTTCATCCCTCTTAACTTCTGAAGAACCCAATGATCCCACCTTTCCTCTTCCTCCAATAAAAGTCTTTTACAACATCTTAAGGATTTTTTTTCCCCAGTCTGATTGAACCTTACCACCTTTTCTGGCTTAATCTTTTCATAGATGAAAATTTGGATGGGATTTCTAATAGATTAGAGTATTTTTGTGTTGTTGTTTTTTTTTTCCCACCATGGATAAATTCACAGTAATGTTATTTTTTGGAGGATTCTAACTGAGGCATTAGTGACTAATGGGAATCTGATTGTGCGTGTGCACCTAGCTGCTCCTGGAGTCACAGGCGAGAGGAAGGGTAGTAGTTTTGATGGGCTCTACCTCAGATGTGGCTCACTGTGAGAAGATTCGTAAGGCTTGTGGTTCATATGGCATTCCCTGCCACCTTAGAATCACCTCTGCCCATAAAGGCCCTGATGAGACACTCCGTATCAAAGCTGAATATGAGGGTATGACTGAACACACAACATTGTCATTTGATCTATTAAGAACAGAACAAGCATGCCCTTTCTGCAGACTTTTTTTCCCATTGCTTTTTTTCCTTTGCCAAAATTATGTAAAATGAATATTATGAATTATTTAAAATAGTTTGTACGTAGCTATTTACAGTGGTTAATGTTTAAAACAATATTTGAATCTAGAACCCTTTAGTATAATGAATTGATTGCATAATGTAATAACTAATTTAATTAATCAATGTTTTTCTTCTCAGGTGATGGAATTCCCACCATCTTTGTTGCTGTGGCAGGCAGAAGTAATGGCTTGGGTCCCGTGATGTCAGGAAACACTGCATATCCGGTTATTAACTGTCCCCCAATTACCCCTGACTGGGGGGCTCAGGACATCTGGTCATCTCTTCGCATGCCTAGCGGTACAGATTTAAATGTCATTAATTATTGTTTGTCACTTTATGCATGATATGATTATCTGTTTTGTAAATAGTAAGTGGACACTACAACAGACATGCTAACATTCAAAGGTTTGCGGTCTGAATTTTTTTTTTGTCTCTTGTACTCACCAAGGTTGCTTTTATTTGATTAAAATAAAGTAAACACAGTAATATTTGAAAATTCTTCTTCATTCTTATAATTTAAAATAATTGTTTTCTAATTTAATGTCTTTTTATAATGTAATTTATTCCTGTGATGGCAAAGCTGAATTTTCAGTATCATTACTTCAGTCTTCAGTGTCACATGATCCTTCAAATCATACTAATATGCTGATTTGGTGCTCAAGAAACCAGAATTTATTTGAAATAATAAAAAAAAAAATTAGTTACATTATAAATGTCTTTACTGCCAGATAAAAGTATTAATTTCTTTTTAAAGAAAATCTTACTGACCCCAGACTTTTTAACGGTAGTGTGCTGTGTGGCTGTATTGTATGCAATGCTAAACATTCTCTAATATTCTTACTCTTTCAGGTCTGGGCTGCTCCACGGTTCTTTCTCCTGAAGCTGCTGCTCAGTTCGCAGCTCAGATCCTAGGTCTAAATGACCATTTGGTCTGGGCCAGACTTCGGGCTTCCATGCTGAACACTTGGGTCTCCCTGAAACAGGCTGACAAGAAGCTGCAAGAGTGCAGCCTGTAATAGATCAGTATTTTCATTCCCTTGTAACACTTTGTACATCATTTCTGCTTACATTTTTGTGTACACACCAATCATTGCCTTTGAACAAGCCTATGTGAAATGCTGACCTAGAGCTAATTTGCAATAATACCATTTCAGGTGTACATTACATCAATAAACATTCCTCGGTTACATTTGTCTTGGTGGTTGTTCTCAGCAAAAAAATAAATAAATAAATATATTTACATATATGTATGCATATAATGATATGTAAATATAATTTTCAAATCCTTCCTGTCCTCTCTGACAAAAGCAAAACAATATCTTTAATAATAACTGAAAATAAATAAACTCCTTTTATAAGTCAGACAGTAAGGTGACTTTATATAGAAAAAGGATCGTCAGTAACAGAGAATTTAAAATGATATAAAAATAGGATTTGCAGGTCTGAAAAAGTCATATGAATGTCTACAGTAGTGAATATCATTCTAGTTTTGATCTTTGTTTTAATTGGCAAAATTCGAATGGATGTGCGCT